>NW_026127153.1:99078-129750 GCF_022985175.1 Labeo rohita
ATATGTAATTCGATTGGGTGTTGATGCAAAAACTACTAAGGTTTCTTAAAACACTAACATGTTGCAAAGGTATCAACATCTAATTTACACCATCTTTTAGATCATTAAAATACGAACTCAAAGAGTCCAAGCATGACATAGGTGGGTTATACTACTAGTCATCTATCATAATACATGCATAAAACAGTAGAAAGACGAATACAAATACAACAGACAAAATTAAAATACAATGCAGTAATACTGTACACAATGACCTGGGCTATGTGTGATAGGAAGGTCAAAGAAAGGTTTGTCTGTGAATGAATAGGAAAGAGTCTATCTCTGTAGGCATTGTGTCTTTCCTATGGCAAATGTAGCATGGGCAGATGTGCATTCCTGAAAGCAATAAAACCTGTGGTATCAGATCGTTGTCCTGGCAACTGAGCCCTTTTGGGGTGTTAGTTGCTTTGGGGGGGTTTGTCTCCAGAGCTCCAGCATGTAGCTGGCCTGTTGTGTTTAAAGACTATTTGTTAAATGTAACAATTAATGTATGTCTGATTGGTCCAGACGCTACAGTTACTTAACTAGTTACTTGAAAAAAGTAATATTATTACGTAGCTCACGTTACTTCCCTAGTGAAAAATAAATATACCTAATTGTATTTAAAATTATTTAATGATAAGTATGCTAAAAATAGATTGACATGTCTATACTAATTGAAAATACACTCTAAATGCAGTTATTTCATGCTTTCATCAAGCACAAACTTAGTGCACTGCAAATTGATATGTAAAATAGTATACTTTTTACAAATGCATTTGGGGTATATATATTCCTCTTTAAGAAAGTGCACTGGCTAAGTTCTTAATTCCATCTACAACATCTTTACAAAAAATACTTTAAATATGACCTACACACACACCCATATAAACTAACTGGACGAAACCTTTGAAAGAGGATGCCCACTTCATAACCCCAATGACGTGCATGCTCACTCAGCCCAACAACTAGGCACGGTAAGGGATGAATGAAGCAACTCATCTTATGATCCTGTGGATGTATGAAGGCCATATGAATGTATGTATATGGGGATTGTTTATACTGTATGTTGTCATATCATTCTCACTTAAGACTATGGCACAAAAGACAATATCATATTCTGTGTATTGACATTTGTTTCTTTCTTTGCCTCTTAAAAGTGTCTTAAGTTTTTTAATAATGTGATTTTAATATCGGCCTAAATAGGCTACAGTATGTTCAGTGAAGGGGGCTTGATAAGTCAGTCTCTTCTCACCTTACTTTCATGAGCTCTGAAATTCACCAACAATTGGTTTTGCTAAACTTTTGCTAAACATTTGAACTCAGTAGAGTGCACAGCTAAAGACACAAGTCTCCTCATGTATTTCAAATCTGAAAATGATTCAGTTATTTTAAGATGAGATGATGCTTTTTTTTTTTTTAGATGAGACATTCTTTGTGGGCAATCCAAAGAAAATGTATGAAGGTATGAATTGAAACATCTAGTATGTTTCTGCTAACAGGTGCTGTAAGGGCAGAATTTCCAAACGCAACTTTTGCCTATACAGTGCAAATGTAACAATGAGGAATTTGCAAATAAAGCAAATTAATTTACTTCAGTGACTTCAACTTTTGTTGAATCCTCTGTTGACCTGTTATGATTAAATGTACAATACAGTACACTGTATTCTACTTGTTGAGTATAAAAATAGTATAGAAAAAAAATTAATCTTTTGAGTCGCAAATAATAATAATAATAATAATTTCATAATGATGTAGTACTTCGTATATTTACCTTTTCAATAATTTAACCACTCAAATAGTGGTACCTCAAATAGTGCTTTTAACAATTTTGCATGGTTGCAGCTTTACATAGATATAGAAAGTAGTTACAAAAGTAAAGATATGTAAACAATGTGTAACGTGGACGCTGAGGCGGCGTTAGAATCCAGATGCAGAAGTTTATTGGAAACAACAGCAAACATACACGTGAAACAGGCAGAGGGTCAATAACCGGGAAAGCAGTCCAAAACCATAAACGTAATCCGAGCAGCAAGGTGATAACACAGGCAGTGGGTCAAATACCATGAAGTCAGTCCAATATAGCAAACAATCCGACAGGGGTAATCCGTGAACTCAATAATCCATAAACAAAGCAAGACAGCAACAGGTAATCCAACAGAGTAATGGTAAACGCTCGGTAAGGCAGGTTAAACTGGCAATACTTCGCAGATTATGAGCACATGGTCAGTCTTTAAATAGTGCCAAACAGGAAGTAGCAGTAGAAGCAGCAGAGGGAGCATGCAGGCAGTCCTAGGGTGAGAGCTCCCTCTGCTGGCTTGGCGTTACACAATGTATAGTCAGTATACTTCAGTATATTCTCAGTACACTCCAATGCACAAATAGCTGGATTAGTTCCGGTTTAATGAAGGCCAGCCTTCCGAAAAAAGGAAATGTGTTATGTTTGGTTAGCTATCCCAGTGCGTCACTATTGGCCAACAGCTTAGACAGTGTTTCAGTTCTGCCACACCCCTTGTCACGTTTTAAATATGGATATTTTTCTTACAAAAATGTCGATACGCTACAGGAGACCCCCGGAAGCAGTGTGAGGCACTTTTTATTATAAATGGATGCACTTTATTAGACTTTATTAGACTCTGATTGAATTTGTCTGAAAGAAGGAAGTCATATACACCTAAGATGCATGGAGGGTGAGTAAATAATACCCTACAGTAGTGTTGAGTCAAATCCTCTGCCTGCGAGATCGCAGATACATACGATATTATCGTGCTAATTTATTTAATTATTTTACATACTTAGTTTCATTGCCCAAAACCAGCTCCAGCATAAGGCTAAAAGCAGCCTAACATTACCAAAAAACATCATCACTGATCAGCCTAACCTATTCTAGTGCAAATTTATGCATTTTATCTCTTACTACACACGTCTGTGGTGCGTGTTAGTCCACTACCGGAGCACAGTCACGGACTACTCCGTCCTAGTCCGGGCTGCGGGGCACGGAGGACCCAGTGTTCCAAGAGGGGAACAACTGGGAAGAAGGCGCACGGATCCGTAAGGAATGGCGCAGCAAGCTGACACTGAGCCGACCTCCCCGTGTTGGTGTTATATTAGTACACGGGAAGAGACGGGCTCTACGCGAAGATTATAGATTCTTGCAAAGGTGTTAGGTGTCGCCCAGCCCAGAGCTCTACAAATGTCTGCTAGAGAGGAGGAGGCATAGGAGGAGGCAACACCCCGAGTGTAGTGGGCTCTGACTCCTAAGGGACACGGCTCACCTTGGGACTCGTACGCCAAGGTGATGGCATCTACCACCCAATGGGCCAACCTCTGTTTGGAGACAGCATTCCCCTTTTGCTGTCCACCAAAGCAGACAAAGAGCTGCTCGGAGCATCTAAAGCCCCGGGTGCGTTCCACGTAGATTCGCAGAGCGCGAACGGGACACAGCAACGCTAAGGCCGGGTCTGCCTCCTCCGAGGGCAGAGCTTGCAGGTTCACCACCTGATCCCGAAAGGGGGTGGTGGGAACCTTGGGCACATAGCCCAGTCTGGGTCTCAGGATCACGTGAGAGTCAGCCGGACCGAATTCTAGGCACTCTTCGCTAATAGAGAATGCTTGTAGGTCCCCTACCCTCTTGATAGAGGCGAGCGCGGTCAGGAGCGCTGTCTTTAACGACAGGAACTTCAGCTCAACTGAACCGAGCGGCTCGAAAGGGGCTCTCCGCAGCCCAAGAAGGACTACGGAGAGATCCCAAGTGGGGAAGAGAGACGGTCTAGGAGGATTCAACCTCCTAGCGCCTCTCAGGAACCTAGCGAGCAGGTGGTGCTTGCCTAGGCACCTGCCGTCCACTGCATCGTGATACGCTGCAATTGCTGCAACGTACACTTTCAGGGTGGAGGGGGACAGCCTCCACTCCAACCCTTCCTGCAGAAAGGCAAGCACTACCCCGATCGAGCATCTCTGTGGGTCCTCTCAGCGAGAGGAGCACCGATCAACGAACAGACCCCACTTCAGGGCGTAGGCTTGCCTCGTGGAGGGAGCTCTAGCCTGAGTGATAGTATCTACCACGGCCTGGGGGAGGCCAGCGAGGTCTGCCGCGTCCCGTCCAGGAGCCACACGTGGAGGTTCCACAGGTCGGGGCGCGGGTGCCAGATCGTGCCCATCCCCTGAGAAAGAAGGTCCTTCCTCAGGGGAATCTTCCAGGGAGGGGCTGTCGCGAGAAGCATGAGGTCGGCAAACCAGGTTCGGGTGGGCCAATAAGGCGCAACCAGCAGAACCTGCTCCTCGTCCTCCCTGATCTTGCACAGGGTCTGTGCAAGGAGGCTCACTGGGGGAAAGGCGTACTTGAGGAGCCCCCGGGGCCAGCTGTGTGCCAGTGTGTCCCTGCCGAGGGGGAGCCTGGGTCAGGGAGTAAAAGAGCTGGCAGTGGGAGGATTCTGGGGAGGCAAACATGTCCACCTGAGCCCTACTGAATCGACTCCAAATTAGCTGGACGACCTGGGGGTGGAGTCGCCATTCTCCAGGATGTATGAGCTGTCGTGAGAGCGCATCAGCTGCACGATTGAGCTCTCCTGGAATGTGAATAGCGCGCAGCGATTTGAGCCGCGTCTGACTCCAGAGGAGGAGATGGCGGGCGAGTTGCGACATGCGACGGGAGCGTAGACCCCCCTGGTGACCCCCCCCCTGATGTACGCTACCGTCGCTGTGTTGTCCGTACGGACTAGCATGTGTTTGTGTCGCAGCATCGGCAGAAATCGCCAAAGGGCGAGAAACACTAGCAACTCGAGGCAATTGACATGCCAATGCAGTCGAGGTCCTGTCCAGGAGCCCGAAGCTGCTTGCCCGTTGCAAACGGCACCCCAGCCCATCGTGGAGGCATCCGTGTTGACCACAACATGCCTCGACACCTGTCCTAAGGGCACTCCCGCCCGTAGGAACGCAGGGTCTGACCACGGGCTGAAAAGAAGGCGGCACTCCGGTGTAATGCCGACCCGGAAAGTACCGCGGTGCCATTCCCATCTCGGGATTCGGTCGTGTAGCCAATGCTGAAGCGGTTTCATATGGAGCAAGCCGAGTGGTGTTACAGTGGCTGCGGCTGCCATATGCCCCAGGAGCCTCTGGAAATATTTGAGAGGGACCGCTGTCTTGTGTCAGGGACCGCTGTCTGTGTGTTTCAGACAGTTCAGCATTGACTGCAAGCGCTCGTTCATGAAACGTGCTGTCATGTTGACCGAATCCAGCTCCATTCCGAGAAAAGAGATGTTCTGCACAGGGGAGAGCTTGCTCTTCTCCCAGTTGACCCGAAGCCCCAAATGGCTGAGGTGCCGGAGCACCAGGTCCCTGTTCTGGCACAACAGATCTCGAGAGTGAGCTGTTATCAGCCAGTCGTCAAGATAGTTGAGGATGCGGATGCCCTGACCCCAAAGAGGAGCCAGGGCACCCTCTGGGAGTTTGGTAAACACGCGGGGGGACAGGGACAGGCCAAAGGGGAGGACTTTGTACTGATACGCTCGACCCTCGAAGGCAAACTGAAGAAACGGTCTGTGTCAATGCAAAATCGAGACATGAAAGTACGCGTCCTTCAGTTCGATGGCTGCAAACCAATCCTGGTGACGCACACATGAAAGAATGCGTTTGGGGGTGAGCATCCTAAACGGTAGCCTGTGAAGGGACCGAGGCTCCGAGACGGAAGCTGAGGAGGCTGCTCGAGGCCTGTAACCTGGAGATAGGGAAAACTGCTCTGTTTGTGAATGGGTGGGTACCACTGGCCCGTGGGCCAGCGGCGGCAGCAGCAGCGAAAGCACCATCCCCCGGCCCTCTTCTGGGGGAGGGGGCGGCGATGTTGGGACCGCCCGAAGAACAATTTCCTCCATCTCCAGGCTGCCTGTGTCAGGGCCGCTTCGCAGTCTTGCGGGTCTTTCCTTTAGCGGGCACCTGAGCAGCGGGCTGGGCCGTCTTCCTGCGGCTAGCTTAACGCCCCTGCTGAGGGTTTGTCCCTTGCAATGGTGCGGGGGGCGGAGCGGGTGTAGATGCCGCAGGGGGGCGCCCTCGGCGACGAGCAGGCGGAGGTCGAGCCGGCGGTTTGTCGCGGCAGGGCAGAATATGCTTAATCGCCTCCGTCTGCTTTTGTACTGCCGAGAACTGCTGGGCAAAGTCCTCGACAGTGTCGCCGAAAAGGCCAACCTGGGAGATGGGTGCGTCGAGAAAGCGAACTTTGTCGACGTCAGACATCTGCGCCAGGTTGAGCCAGAGATGGCTCAGCGCCCTTCGCACCCGAGAACCAATCATCCAGCCGCGAGCACTCGGGAGAAGGTGCCTTAGGCACCTCCAACTCGATGCTCTTGGCTGCCCGGACGAGCATGGCCGCCAGTTCGGCGTCAACCTCCGACTGGGCAGCCCTCGCAGCGGAGGACTGTCCAGCGGAGTCATCAGCCTCCTCTGATACTGCGATAGACATCATGTCCTCTTCTGGAGCGCTGAAAGAGACACTAGGCCCGCCGCGAGACGGGCGAGTGTCGTGTTTCGGCAACTCCACGGGACCACGCTTGGAGGAACAGGACTTTGAGTTTAAAGGGGCATCACGCACTGTAATCCTCAAGTCCTCCCGCTCTCTAACCAGCGCAGCTAAAACATTCTGAGAACGCATCGAGCTAGGACTGGCCGAGATTACAGGGCGGCCTCTCATGTAAGAGAGGCGGGACCTAAGCGTGGCGATGGTCATGCGCTCGCAGTGAACACATGACGCCTCCATGAGCCCTGCCTCAGCGTGCTCAGTGCCCAGACACATGAGACAGAGATTGTGCCCGTCAAAAGAGGCCATTTATGCCCTCAGCCATTTGCGCACGGCCGAAAATACATCCCCTGAACGAGAGTTTACTTTGCCTATATTAAGACTTTTCTCTGTGATTCGCAGTCTTTAAGTCATATAATTTGTGCTGTCATTTGTGGGGAAAAAAAAACAACTTCTGGGTGCTTCAGTCAAGCACTGCATTTATCCAGCACCTATCACCCATGTGAAAAACTAATTGCCCCTTTAAACTCAAAATCTGTCTGTGCTACCTTTTGCACCAAGAACTCTTGTGTGTGTGTGTGTGTGTGTGTGTGTGTGTGTGTTACATGGATTATGCAGAATTATTAATCTTGTCATTCATTTACATCTGGAAGAGAATTTCATGGCATTTTATCTACACTACATTCTTGCTGCGCTTACATCATAGGAGGGAAAAACATGAGAAGGTTGAATCCATGTTCCTAAACTTTTAAATGAAATAGTTTAATAGTTTTTACTAGATACAAGGAAGATACTATTAGGTCACTATGAGCGATTTGTAAAAGTGATGTTGGACAATGACCAGAAATAACCACTGATTGTCCGGATGTTATTTATTCTAGTTTCATGAGTTCGCCTGCCCATTCAGCCCTGATAGGAAATGGTAAACAAACTTGGCTTGCAGTCCTCGATAATGGAGTAATGGAGGCTCGAACCAGAGGCTCGGCTTGAGCGCTGAGTTCAACCCCCCATTGCGATATTATCTAGAGGAAGAATAAGAGAAATAGAGAAAAAGAAGGGGAGATGGAGGGATGCTGGAAGAACTGACGCTGGGATGGTGCAATGAGAGCTGCTTATATAGGCTCGTAATGATGATTGACAGGACTGAATAATTAGGCTCCTCCCGAACCTACGTTTGGAACTTCAGCCATTTGAACTCTTTTTTTTTTTTTTTGTTGGTCAATAGTTGTTGGGAGCCCTAACATTTTTGCATAACTGGCCATAGCTTTTAAAAAACTGATCATAAACAGCATGTATTAGTGGTAAAATAGGATACCAATTTGTTTTAAGAACCTTTCTTGCAGCAAAAAAGGTGGTCCCCCTTGTAAAAAAGTAATAGATATATTTTATAGTTCAAGTTTATTACTGACATATCACTCGAGACGTACTGATATAAAAACTGTAAATAAACATCACAACTTTACAAAACTTTACAGGGGGAATTGCTTGTGCGCAATGCAAATTTCTTCTTATTAAGCCTAAAATATGTTTTAATGTCACTTTTGATGAGTATTGCATGATTTTTAAATAATAATGGTCTTTAAGTACGAAATATTTCAAGTGTACCTAAAGTATACTTGCAGTAGTTCCACTTTAGCACAATCAAATATACTTAAGTATGTCTTTAGTTGCACTTCAGCACTACTGAAAATTAGTTGTTCCAATCTAGCAGACTTTTAACATATCAGTTGTATACTAAAATTACAATTGCAGCATGTTTTTATCAAATACATAATATGTAAATGTATTTGTAGTATCCTTACCATGAAATAAATGTATTTTAAAACATTTTGGTGTATTTATTTTTCACTTAGGACCATGATGGAATTTTAAAGCTGATTGAACTTACTTACCCATTGTTTTTGCAGTGCAGTTTTGTAAACTTTTCATTGTACTATCCTCTGTATAGTTTCATGGAACATAATATTAATCTGTTAAATTCATCCTTCTGTATTGCATTTGCATTGCTGCGGGTGTTACTCCAGATGTCTCACGGCTGCAATTAACATTCATACATTTCTGTGGGTCTCTCTTTTGAAGTGTTTCCTCATCACATCCGCAGCTAAAAATACTTCTAACGGTAATTGTGCAGTTTCTCCTTCCATAAAAACAACAATGATGAAAGTCATATATCTGCTATATGTGATATATATACACTACCAGTCAAAAGTTTTTAATGTTCATAAAGCAGTCTTTTCTGCTCACAAAAGGCTGCACTTATTTGATCCAAAATACAACAAAAACAGTAATATTATGAACTATTTTTACAATTTTAAGTAAATTTTCTATCTGAATACCTTTTAAAATACAAAAATATGTATAAATAAGTTGTCATATATTCCATTTACAGTCAAGCAACAATGAAAGGAATGAACAGCTCAGTTATACGACGTTGGTAGTGCAGATGGACTATATGACTGTGACAAGTGTTACAACATTTTGTCTGTTGCTTGGTCTTTATTTCTGTGGCATGGTACGGGGGATCCCTGCACATACTACAGTTTTGTTGGACTGACATACCTTTTCTCCTACTTCCTTATACTAAACATCACACATGGACAAGGATAGACTGATTGTGGAAGGATAAAATCAGATCCCTTAAATTTCACAAGGGAAACTATAAAAGGTACCCTGTCTGATGAAACATCATAGAAGTCTTTAAAAGGTGGGATATGTGTTTCTAGTAGCTCTTCAGCTGCAGCTTGTTGAGAGTGTTAAAGAGTGTTCAAAGAGAGAGAACTGGTGTGACTGGCACAAAACAATTTGGGCACAGTTACATTATATGACGCTAACTCTGGCTTTTATGATTTTAAGATATAGAGTATATACAACACATTCTTGCTCAGCATGACTAATTAGATTTAAATGCTAAATGATTGAAATAACACAGCCCATTGTGTTCAGTTATAATGAATTTTTAGCTAGGGAAAATAACTGTTCTTTACTCTCCCTGTTTCCCTTAAGTCTTCTGTTAAGTTGCCTATAATATTCAGTCTATTTCTGCATAGAGGCAGTGTTTGGAGTGGTAGTGTGCTGCCTGTTACTCTCAGTCCAAAGAATAGTTTGCTTTCCTTTTCAAAACCAGATTTGTTCTGATTAGCCCAGTGCATACCAGTCTCATGGGGGTTAATGCGTTAACACTGCAGGCTGATTACGGCTCAGGTCAGTTATGCAGATGTAATATTTAATATTCCTGGAGCAAGTCAATATAAAACACCCACATAACTCTCAAAACACATTACCAACAAAACACTGTAGACCAGACCATCACAGAGCATTAAAGCTGATCATACATTTTGAGCAACATGACATTAGCAACTGATAATGTAGGAAAACGCAGACAAATGTACATAATCAATTGCATTAAAGTACCAAAGCAATTACAACTTGTTCAAAAGAATGAGGAACTGCTTTTATGATGTGCACAAATGACTAGATGATGTGGGGGTGGAACAAGTAGTTTTGAGAATTTCATTTCTGATCTGAGAAATGCACCAAAGCAACTGAGAAAAACTGTAAAACAAAACTCCCTGTTGAAGAATTTCAGTAAACATATTTTCATTAGCATATTTGTGCATCTACAGCTGAATGTGTTTTATAATCAATAGAGAACACACCTGTAGATCTGATGGTAATAGTTACTTTTTATAAATGCATTACTAGAGAACAAGTGCAATGCATTGCAGAAAAGTGTCAAATCGATTTAGAAAAACTGTAAGAGGACAACCCTGAACCCACATATTTGTTTTCAGTGCCATACTTACATAGTACTGTAGATATCTGATCTTACCTTGAAACATTCATATCCAATTTGATGAAACTGATTACATATTTTTAGAAAAAAATTCTTAGACACCACTGCTTTGGCCCCAACATCCTTATCCTTGATGAGTATTTTCAATTGTTTTACAAAGTACTACTGCTGTCCACATGGAAATTTATCATTATTCCAAAAATAATAATAATAATAATAATAATAATAATATTTGTACTGTCCAGACCTCCACTGGGGTAGGAAATACAGAGATTGGACCTATTGTAACTTTAATTAAACAACCTTGATATATACACTGTAACAACTAAGATATGTCATATGTGAATATATTTTACTGACATAATCTAAGAAATTTGCAGTCATTTTACAGATGAAAATCTCTGTCATACTAAAGAATATTCCCAGAGGCCTCATAACAATTTAAAATGGAGGGGGCATTGCAGATTTTAGAACCAAATGGATTTTACATGCAACTTCCACAAGAAAAAACAAAACAAAACAAAACAAAAAAATTTTTACATTTCATAATTAAGCTCCATGATTATTGTGGGTACATCACTTTTTGAAACTGCTTTAATTTTTTTCATTTAACTGTTAAACTACATTTGAAATAAAATCCATGTATACTTATGGACCTATTTCACTACCTATAGATAAAACAAAGTGTTATTTATGAGGAGCAATCTAGTTTATTTTTCTTAGTCTGACAAAGAAAACAGAACAGCCAACTGCTGTTTCACATACACTCCAGAAGAATGACCTGCCAGAACAAATGGTCATTTAGCCTATGTGATTCATATAGAACCAAGGGGTTGCGAGTGGTTGGAGGAATACAAACAAAATTTTACAAAATATAAACATCAATAAACAATATAACATCACTTCAGCATTAGTACTACAAAACTGTAACCCTTGATTTTTCCTGGTTTTCCACATTGCCAGTTTTGCAGTTCCTATTTAACAAATTTAACAAACACATCTTACTTCTTTCTGAAAAGTTATATTTCACACGTCCTATAAAAACATTCTCTGAGAATTCTTCACCAAAAGCTTGAAACAATCTATCGAGAACATCAAAGAGACCTTCCAGTCTTTTACATCTTAAAAACAAATACTCTAAATTCGCTTCTTTTCCACAAAACCTACACCCCACCCCTACCGCTGGTAGCAACTCTTATTTTTGGAAAGTCCAGTTCACTTCTTGTGTCTGATGGAAATCTTTGTTCAATATTTTTCCTATATCCCCTTGGTAATGCATTAACAATCTCTTCCACTAGCTTCTCAGTCAATCGTGAGGACTTCAAACCTGTTACTTTTTTAGAGTTGCCACTGATTCCCATCGGTCATTATTCAAAAGTTGCCCCAGTTTCACAATGCCATGTCTTTGTAAACATGCATGCACACTTACAGGTGACAAAAGTCTTGTATGGATCATTGGGTTAAAAAACAATGGTTCCTCTTCCAACTCCCAGGTTCATCAACATCTCTTTTCTCTTTAAAAACAATTCTCCAAGAGTGCAGCATTGACCGATAAAATTATGTAACTCCAGATACGTTCACTTTTCCCAGGTGTTTGTCTAATTTAAGGCCACCTGCTTTTTGTAGAATCACTTTTGCAGTCTGAGCCCATGCTAAGTCCTTATGATACAGGAACCTCTGTGCTGCTTGTATTCTGAAAGCACAAATCTTACTCCACACATCGACCAGACCTTGACCTCCCTCATAACAGGAAGGTAGAGTGCTGCTGCACGAATCCAGTGTTCTCCACTCCAAAAAAGTCCACAAATGTCCTCTGTATTTCACAAATCAAATCTTTAGGTGGTTCCATTACAATGAGTCTATGCCACAAAGTTGAGGCAGCCAAGTTATTTACAACCAAAACTCTTCCTCTGTATGACATTAGTGGTAATGGCGATTTCCATTTAAACAATCTGGCAGACACCTTTTCCAGCATTCCCTCCCAATTTTTATTCTAAAATTGTTTATTTTCTAAAAAAAAAACACCTAACATTTTTAGCCTGTCCCTTACCCACAACAATCCACCAGGTAATTTTGGAGGTCCTTGTCCACTTTTCCACTGACCAATAATAAGACCCTCACTTTTTCCCCAGTTTACCCTTGCTGATGATGCCCTCTCATATTGTCCAATAACTTCAAATGTTATCATCATTTTGACCTGAAATATACACAATAACATCATCAGCATAAGCTGATATTGATATTCTATGCATATTGTTTACATCAGGAAAGAAAATTTCACTGAGATCCCTTCTTAAACTGCACAACAGTGGATCAATAACAAGGCTATATAATTGTCCTGAAAGCAGACAGTCTTGCCTTTTAACTTTTAATACAGGTACTGGTGCACTCAATCCTCCACCAGCTTTCACAATCAAAAATACTTCAGAATATAACAGCTGAATATATAAAATTTTTTCCAAACCCAAAATTTCTTAAAACCTCAAAAAGATATGTACGATTGACCCTATCGAAAGCTTTCTCTTGGTCTAACGGAAGCACACCCAGGTCAACATTATTAATGTAACAAGCAGGACTCGTAGGAAGCGTGTAAGATCCAAGTGTGAGCTTTTATTTACAGATTGTAGTCAGACAGGCAGGGTCAGTATCCAGACAAACAGAGTGACGAAGGCAACACAATAACGTAATCCACAAAACAGGCAGAGTCCAAAAACCAGGGACAGCAGTCCAAAAAGTAACAAATAAACAAGGAAAGGAACGATGGCAAAAACTAGACAGAACTATGGAAAAACAAAAGCAAAACTATGATAATAAAACAAAACCGTGGCAATGACAAAAACAGGGCAATGAAAACAGGGAAAAATGCTTGGTAGAGTCCGCAAGAGCAAAACAATACTTTGCAGCTTCCTGTTTGAAAATGGCCTCCTTTTATGGCCACCAAACAGGAAGTAACAAACGAAGCAGCAGAGAGAGCAGCAACAGTCAGTCAGTGGGTGAGGGCTCCCTCTGTTGGCGTGGCGTTACAGAATCCCCCCCCAACAACAGTCCAGGAGGGTGGGGGAACAGAGGCAAAACAGGGGTGGGACGGAGGGCCAGGTCCGTGTAGAGGAGGTGGGCCTGGATCGTGGAGCAGGGACAGACAGTGAAGCACTGGAGGACCTGGACCATGGAGCAGTGGCAGACAGTGAAGCACTGGAGGACCTGGGCCATAGAGCAGTGGTAGACAGTGAAGCACTGGAGGACCTGGACTGTGGGGCTGTGGCAGACAGTGGAACCTTGGAGGACCAGGGCCGTGGAGCTGTGGCAGACAGTGGAACCCTCGAGGACCTGGGCCATGGAGCTGTGGCAGACAGTGAAACCTTGGAGGACCTGGACCGTGGAGCTGTGGCAGACAGTGGAACACTGGAGGTCCTGGGCCGTGGAGCAATGGCAGACAGTGGAACACTGGAGGGCCTGGGCCGTGGTGCAGTAGCAGAAAGTGGAAACTTGGAGGACCTGGGCCGTGGAGCAATGGCAGACAGTGGAACACTGGATGGCCTGGGCCGTGGAGCAGTAGCAGACCGTGAAACACTGGAGGGCCTGGGCCGTGGAGCAATGGCAGACAGTGGAACCTTGGTGGAGTAGGCAGAGCAGGTAGAGCAGGGAGCCATGGCGAGGCAGGCAGAACAGGAAGCCATGGCGAGGCAGGCAGAGCAGGCAGAACCGGGAGCCATTGCAGGGCAGGCAGAGCAGGCAGAGCAGACAGGAGCAGAGATATCCACAGTGAAACTAGTGACATCCATAGCAGAGCGGTGTGTTCACGGACGATTTCCTTGGCCGTGGCATGACAGGCAGAGAGTTCATGTTTGGCCTTCTTGATCGTGACGTGACGGGCAGAGTTTTCATGATAGGCCTTCTTGACCGTGACATGACAGGCAGAGGGTTCGTGATAGGCCTCCTTGGTCGTGACAGGACAGAGAGAGAGTTCATAGGAGGACGCCGCCCCCATTGGAGGATCCACAGCACAAGCTGACACCTCTGGAGGCATAGGCGTCAATTCTAGGGCAGACGTGGCAGTGAGTTTATAAATGGGCGCCACCTACTTAGGAGGTTCTACAGCGTACGCTGACACCTCTGGAGGTATAGGCGCGAACTCTCGGACAGTCGAGGCCTCTGGAGCAGACTCGTGGACAGACGAGGCCTCTGGAGCAGAATCGTGGACAGACGAGGCCTCTAGAGCACAGTGTGCAGCCCACACACTGAAAATGGCGATGGCCATTACAGGCAGCACAGTAGATAGTGGGGTGTCTGTTGACCTTGAGGGTGTGGATGCTATGGACTTGTGGCTTGGGAGTGTGGGCTCTGCGTGGCTTGGGCGCGTGGGCTCTGGGGAGTCAGCTGATACGTGAGGTGGCTTGAGAAGGTCAGAGGGGACCTGGTGAGATTCTGGTAGCACAGCAGTTTCTTGACTTGATTCATGGAGGTCTGCCGTGGCTTGACTTGACTCAGGGAGGCCTGCCGTGACTTGACTTGACTCAGGGAGGCCTGCCGTGACTTGACTTGACTCGTGAAGAACAACGGTGACTTGACCTGGCTCGTGCAGTCCAGCTGTGACTTGACTTGGCTCGTGAAGGTCAGCTGTGACTTGACTTGGCTCAGGGAGATCAGCTGTGGCTTGACTTGGCTCATGAAGATCAACTGTGGCTTGGCTTGGCTCAGGGAAGACAGCAGCAATTTGACTTGGCTCGTGAAGATCTGCTGTAACTTGGCTTGGTTCATGGAAATCAGCTGTGGTTTGACATAACATAGACAACCCAACTGTAACTTGACTTGACTCAGGAACAACAGCTGTAACGTGACTTGACTTAGGAACAACATGGCTTGACTCAGAAACAACAGCTGTAACATGACTTGACTTAGGAACAACATGGCTTGACTCAGAAACAACAGCTGTAACGTGACTTGACTCAGGAACAACAGCTGTAATGTGACTTGACTCATGGGGAACAGCTGTGACTTGGCTTGACTCGTGGGGCACAGCTGTGACTTGGCTTGACTCATGGGGCACAGCTGTGACTTGGCTTGACTCGTGGGGCACAGCTGTATCTTGGCTTGACTCGTGGGGCACAGCTGTATCTTGGCTTGACTCATGGAGAACAACAGCTGTGTCTTGGCTTGACTCATGGAGAACAACAGCTGTGTCTTGGCTTGACTCATGGAGAACAACAGCTGTGTCTTGGCTTGATTCATGGAGAACAACAGCTGTGTCTTGGCTTGACTCATGGAGAACAACAGCTGTGTCTTGGTTTGACTCATGGAGAACAACAGCTGTGTCTTGGCTTGATTCATGGAGAACAACAGCTGTGTCTTGGCTTGATTCATGGAGAACAACAGCTGTGTCTTGGCTTGACTCATGGAGAACAACAGCTGTGTCTTGGCTTGACTCATGGAGAACAGCTGTATCTTGACTTGACACAGAAAGTGTAGCCCTGACTTGATCCTCCGGTGTCAGGCATCACTTGATTTGATTTGGGTGAGATGATTCTGACTTGATGAGGCTCAGACGGGGCAGCCATTTTGTGAACAGGCTTGGTGATGGCGGCCATCTTGTAAACAGGCTTGGGGATGGCGGCCATCTTGTGGACTGGCTCTGGGATGGCGGCCATCTTGTGGACTGATTCTGGGATGGCAGCAATCTTGTGGACTGGCTCTGGGATGGCAGCCATCTTGTGAGCTGGTTGTAGGAGGGCGGCCATGACAGGTGCAGACTCTGGACAGGCAGGCATGGCGTGAACAGGCCCTGGAGCGGCAGGCATGGCGTGAGCGGGCCCTGGAGCGGCAGACGTGACGTGAGCAGGCTGTGGCTTGGCAGACGTGACGTGAGCAGGCTGTGGCTTGGCAGACGTGACGTGAGCAGGCTGTGGCTTGGCAGACGTGACGGAAAAATCCACAGGTTTGGCTGATACTGGGGGACAGCAGGGTTTCTCATCAGCTACCCCCACAGTAAATCCAGCCAACCGGAAGGAAAAGTCAATGTACTGTTCCAAAGACCAGTGAATTTTCCCTCCAGGTAGGCCAGATCGAATTGGATTGTTTAATCTGTTTCGGAAAATGTCTTTAAGTGCCACATCATTAAATTCCACCAAATAGCACAGCCCACAAAAGTCCACAACATAATCTTCGATGCACCGATTACCTTGATGAAGACAGAAGAGGTGTGATGCCGGGTCCATGGTGATCTGTGTTAGAAGCCGCTGGATCTTTGGTAGGCGAAGTATTCTGTAACAAGCAGGACTCGTAGGAAGTGTGTAAGATCCAAGTGCGAGCTTTTATTTACAGATCGTAGTCAGACAGGCAGGGTCAGTATCCAGACAAACAGTGACGAAGGCAACACAATAACGTAATCCACAAAACAGGCAGAGTCCAAAAACCAGGGAGAGCAGTCCAAAAAGTATAAAATAAAACAAGGAAAGGAACGATGGCAAAAACTAGACAGAACTATGGAAAAACAAAAGCAAAACTATGATAATAAAACAAAACCGTGGCAATGACAAAAACAGGGCAATGAAAACAGGGAAAACCGCTTGGTAGAGTCCGCAAGAGCAAAACAATACTTCGCAGCTTCCTGTTTGAAAATGGCCTTTTTTTATGGCCACCAAACAGGAAGTAACAAACGAAGCAGCAGAAGGAGCAGCAACAGTCAGTCAGTGGGTGAGGGCTCCCTCTGCTGGCGTGGCGCTACAATTAAATTGATTAAAATCAATTACATCCCTTAACAAAAAAAGATTGTCCATAATTGATCTATTAGGGATACAATACGTTTGATATCTGTGAACCAATAATTCCAAAGCATGTTTCAGTCTATTTACTAAACATTTTGACAGTATTTTATAGTCCATACACAGTAAAGAGACAGTTCTCCAGTTCTTTAAAAGGCATAAATCCCCCTTTTTAGGGAGCAAAGAAAGGACTGCTCTTCGACAACTTGTAGGAAGTAACTTGTTCCTTATGTTTTCTAATAATACTTCATATAAGTAATTTCTTAGTACATTCCAGAAAGATTGATAAAACTCTGCTGTTCCTGGAGAACGACCATTTGATAACTGTCCCATTGCTTCAGTAATCTCCTGAAATGTAATTAGTTAATTTAAAGAATTTTTCTGTTAATTTGGCAGCTTTGGCAGATCACTTAGCAAATCAGAAGCACACTCAGGATCACAAGTTTCAGCACCACACAAGTCTAAAAATCAACTGCCAGTTTCCTTATTTCCACTGGGTCAGATGTTATGACCCCATCAGGTCGGCGAAGATGATACATTTGCTTTTGCTGAGCACTTTTCCTTTCAAGATTAAAAAAATATGAAGAAGGAGCATCCATGTCTTTAATGGGACAAATTATTGCTCTTATTAATGCTCCCTTCACTTGTTCTTGTAAAAATTAACCAAGTTCCTTCTTATTCAGATGCTCATTTTGTCCTTTTCCATCATTACCGTTCACAAGAATACTTTCCAACTCTTGTATATCCCTTTGAAGTTTTTGTATTGATGCTTTCACCAAAGAAGTCGAATGTGAACTATAATTTTGACAAAAGATCCTTATATTTGCTTTACCAACCTCCCACCACATACACACATTTTCAAAAGAATCCTTTTTTAACTTCCAGTCATTCCAAAAAGTTTAAAATTTTCACAAAATAAAACATCCTGCAATATTGAAATGCCAAAAATAATTTGACTTTTCATACTCAAACCAAATAATATAAAATGATGATCTAAAAACCCAACCAGTAGAATCGAAACATCAACAATTTTATTATTCCATTCTTTACCTATATAAAACCTGTCTAGTCTAGCTCCACTAACCCTTCTATTACTTTAAGCCAGGTATAATGCTTAATTCCTGTATTTCTTCTTCTCCAAATATCTATTAGTTCAAACTCTTTTAGAATTTTTGACAGTACAGCACTTGATTTATGATGGGGTTCCTCTCCATTTCTATCAATAATAAAATCAACAGTACAATTCCAATCACCTCCACTGAAAGTACAAACATTGGCATCACTTTTATGAATATCATTCCTTAACTTTAAAAAGTACCTCACACGCTCAGGTCCATTATTAGGTGCATAAACATTTATCAGTACAAACATAGAACCCTCATATTCCATCATTAACAACAGTATTCTTCCTTTTACAATTTCTTCCACAACCAAAATATTGACATTTATTTCTTTAGAAAATAGAATTGCTATGCCAGCACTATCCCATGATTTAAAACACTTTTTCCTTGCCACCATTTACTCCATTCAGATTCATTATCTATACTAGTGTGTTTCTTGTAAAAGGCTACATTTAATACTACTGTAGTGAACAACAGTCAAGATGGCATTCCAAGGATCAGTTTATGGCAGAGCCCTTCCTAACTGCCAGGTTTGGAGGGAGATGTGCCACACTGTGATTGGATCTTGGTGGAGTAGAATAAACAAATGTTCAGAAACATCAGATAAGATGCCAAGACAACTGCCAGACACCTCCAGCAGGACAGGGAGGGGGAGACCCCCTGCACCCACGACCACCTAAAAGAGGACTTCTCATTGGACTATGGGTTGACCCTCACCAATCCTAAGGTTTAGGAATGACTGCCATAAAAATTCCTTCAGAACTCTGGATGCAACAGCAGCGGCCAAAACAAAGAAAGGCCACAGAGATCCATTCAAATCCATTCATACCTATGTTTGGAGACCTTAAATTGACGTAACCCTAACCGTATTCACGTCACCCTCACATAAAGTATGGTTTATGTTGATGGCCATTGACTGTTAACATAGTTCACGGAAGCAGGCCTAATAACATATCACGGTATGAATGAGCGATTGTTTAGCAGTTTCCCATCATGTTTGGACTCTTTTTGCTCCTCATGATGTGCATAACAATTTGAAAGAGGTTTGGTAAAGAAATATTGCATGGGTAAAATGTTAAAGACACTGTTTTACTTTGTACCCTACTATACGCAAATAAGTTCCACACTAGGGCGGGAAACACCATGGCCACCACGGACACAAGCGGCCAATCACATTGCTGGAATGGAGAGGCGCCAGATTCCAATCTCCTCCTCATCAGAAAGGGATAAATGTACCCTTCCAAAAGACACACCTTGTTCTGAATCTCCGACAAGTTTGAGACAACAGCAGATCAACAACGTTCTGAGTCTTTCATCCAGAGAGACTGTAACAGACCATCTGTTTTCTGAGTTCCAATCCTGTGAGGGAAAGGACACTTACAGACACAACGTCCTGAGTTTCTGGCCTGACGAGGAAAGAGACTTCAAAATAGCTAAGGTTCAGCTCAGCTCTTGATATTGCATTTGGCTGCCCTTCAGTTGCAAAGGACCCAGCAGTGACGGACCCCGTCTGACTTGCCGCTCCGAAAGAAGAGCAGCCCAGTCTGCAAAGGACCTCCGCATAGGCAGACACTGCCTGAAACATACGGCTCCTCGACGACACAGCCCGGCTGCAAAGGACCCTGTGAAGACCCATCTGACCCAGCTGCCCGGTCCATGCTCTAAGGACCCCTTTGGCACAACAGAAGTTCAGCATTCTCCAGGTCAGCACGTCGACGGCTACCGGAACGCAACTCTGTGCCCTCCCCACGGTACGCAATCTGCATCACCAGTGGAAGACGTCTCTGCTGCCGGACTGATTACCCGACCACATGGAACGTAACTATAAACTTACCAAACCTCTTTCCTAAAGACCTTGGCTTAGTTTATACCTGCAGCCTATGTTTTCTAACCTGTTCAGATAACATTTACTTGGGGTCAGCATTACAAACAATAGCTGTAGTGTTTGTTCAAAGATAAATAAGCAGTTATTTATCGTTAAGTCTACCAGAGCCATTAAGTGGTTTTCCATAAGAACCATTACCATAGAAATCTTTTCCATTGCTACATTCAGCTCAACAGCATTGCATTCTGCCATTCTGTATTCACTCCATTTATTTTTTATGATTTATCTGATATCTTCTTTCATGTGTAGTTGCCTATTATCTATTAGCAGTGCATATTCATTTATTGGTTTTATCACTAGTTGTTGTACTCTTGCTTATCTATTGTTAATAAATTTAATTAATTTTATTACAATTGTGTCTTCCTTGTGTCGATGATCCAAGGCTCTACTAGCTAGCAAAACCACCAAACTTTCAGATAAATCAGTTGACTAACTCCCTCCAGAGTGCAATTCTCAAATTATTGAACGTATTGCCGAATTAACAGTCCTTGACTGATGCATTGAACCAAGAAAGGTGGGAACTGGTCATCTGATATACTCACATCTGCACCTTGAGTGACGTGTGACCCAAAAATCACAGCGTCATTGGTGACGTGAGTCCCCTTTACTACACTACATAACTCTTATACCATTGCCAATTTATTTCCATCTCTACCCCCATTTCCCCCAGGACCTCTTAAGTCAAAGAACACAAAAGATAACTTTTAAATCAGTTTTATTGGCATGTCTGCAAAGTTACATTTGGCGGTATGGCTCTGTTCGAAATTCCCTGTCCTTTTCATGAGCTCCATGAAAGCCAAGACAGCGAAATGGCAGCAGCTTCAGAGGTAACCCTCCCATTTTATGAATAGGAGAACAGAACTACACTTTCTTTCCTCCGTGAAAAATAACGGGTCCTGCTGACCAGCTTGTGGACGGCTGCTCAGGTAAGCCAACATAGATGACAGAGGACAAAAAGCAGAGTTAGTTTCAGAGATAAAAATGATAGTTTCTTCTCTCTTTTTTATCCGTTTTTGAATGCTTTAGAAATATGGTGAAGTGGTGAGAATAAATTTATACGTCGGAAATAGTGAGGTCATGTGATGGATCAAAAACGTCAGTGCGTGGAAAATTCGCCACCTCTGAGGAAACCGTAAAAAGCAGTGAGTAAAACAGATTCTAGCAACAGATGAAAATAACAACCAAAGCACCCTTTTCTCAGACGTGATATTAACTTTTGCAAGAGTGGAAGTGTGAAAAGGAGACGCTGATCTTTGCATTGAGGTTTCTCTCTTTTTAAACCATTAAGCAGGAGCCAAATAGATGGATTTCCTAGCAAGCTGAGGCTGGAAGGATCCAGGCAGAGCAGGTGGAATTGAATGCCGGTGATCATACATTTGATGGTTGAAGGCTGCATTCTTCGAGACTCAAAACAATGGGCTATGAAAGCGCTAACATATGATACGTTGACAGGCATGACAGCTACAGAAAAGGTAGCACAAAAAGAACAAAAGTAAGACCAGGCGGAGTCATACATTTTTATGTAGATTTTGCTAGACCGCTACGCATGTGCAAATAAGACTGGAGGGTCATGTCTAATCTAATACTGTTTGATTGAAGGGGGCGCAGACCGGGCTGGACGGCGCTGCCTCTGGGCACAGAAGGTGAAATTTCTGAAATTCAAATCGAGACAAAGAGTCAGCAATTTGGTTATTTAAGCTTGGAATGTGAGTGGCTCAAAATGTAAAGCTACCCATGACTGACAACTAAGTGAGGCGCCTAGCGAATCGGTTTACAAACGGAACTGAGGAGCGTCCTTTGTTACTGATGTTGACCGTTGCTTCATTGTCGCGAAAAAATAGAATTTGTTTCCTAGACCAGTATTTGCCCCACAAAATGCAAGCTATTACGATACAATTCCAGTAGAGCGGTTGACAGGTTGTTAGCAGGCATGGAAAGGATCTCATGTGGCCATTCACTGGCGAACCACTGACCGTTAAAAAAAACCCCCCAAAATCTATGGAAGTCGCATCATCTGTATACAATTTGAGGGCTGCAGAAGACTCCAGACCATCATTATAAAAAAATGAGATGCCATTCCAGTTATCGAGGAGCAGAGACCAGAACCTGAGATCGGATATGCAACCTGCATCTACGGTAACTATGTCCTGAAGATTTTGTACGGATTTGGAGAGGTCAAGCTGCCTGGATATAAAAGACCTGCCCTGAGGAATTATACACATTGCGAAATTAAGATGATCTAGCAAGAAAAGCAGATCCCTTTTGGAAAAAGATACGGACACCTGAGCGTTTCTCATGACTCTAATGCGATTTAATTTCTCAAGAGGCAGTGAGGCTTGCATAAGGTTGGAATCTAGGGTGATGCCTAGGAATTCGAGGACTTTAAGAGGGCCTAACTTTTTTTCCTCAGATAGAAGAATACCCAAATCATCAAAGAAGAAGGGGGCTAAAGACTATTGATACTGTGAGCGGTGTCATTGTGAGGGGCAGATAGGTCAATAATTAGACTTTTTTTTCCCCGAATATTTATGAGTGGCGACTCCTATAGGATTAATTCAATGATTTGGAAAAGGAGATTCATCAAATGGCCCGATCATGAATCATGAACACCGACTTTGGATGGCCGTCCCCACAGTAACTACAAGCATGAACATATTTACAATTATAGAACTTACAAACATTTAGTAACCAGTAAAGTGTCTGCTGATGAGAGTGAGGTCGACTATGGACCAATCTAGTCTCTGATTAAATCGCTGAATGAACATGGCAGCTTTTGCAGAGAAGGATTTGTGATACTCATAAAAAAGAGTTCCTCCATATGTCAAAGCCAGGTCAGAAATGATGGCGAGATATGAGTCCAGCTCTGCTCTACGATACGGATTGACTTTGCATATGACTTCCCTATACACTCTGAAAGCCACGTTAAATTCGGCAAGAGTTAAAGTTTTTGAAAGCCGGGGGTCACTGTCTTTAAGCATAATAGACACTTCGCTGCAGTCTACGACCTGTCTGTCATTAAATTCAGAACACAGTAATATTTTAACAAGGTTGATATCGTTACCTGCTATGATTTGGCTTCATAGCTGATGAGAAATTGCAGCAGCCGGCGGATAGAACGGAGAGCCAGTGGATACGGGAACTGCACTTCCCATCATCCTCCGTGGAAGAGTCGCTGGAATGATGTCATCATCCTGATATCCAGGTGCTACGGGCAGCCGCACTGTGGCTGACGCGGGGTTGAAGGATCCTGGGCCGGAGGAAAGGAGATTTTCTGTGGACTTTGGTGCTGAGCCAGACTCCAGAGCCTGAATTCTGGAGTTCATGTCGGAGAGCGAAGACTGAATGGAGGACAAAGCTGACAGCACGGGATCGTTGCTTTGGACCGTAGAATTGCCTGCTGGAGCCAAGCCGATTGGACCATCTGCCCGTTTGGGTACTGCAGCGGCTGGTGCGGGGGGCGGATCAATGTTCTTCCTCTTCTGGACATGCTTATTGCTGGAAAAAGGAGGTGGAGGGCCAAGGTCTGCTGATTGGGCGTCAATACTTTCACAGAGCAATGTAAACAGTTACTCGTGAGAAGCTCCCTTCGGAGCCGGGATATGGTTCCTGAACAATGTTTCCAGTATCTTAGACAGTGGCCAGTTGCAAATGTTGGGAGGAGTAACGTTAACTGATTTACTTACCAAGCGAGAGCTCAGACGAACTGAAACATTACTCTCATCTTGGGTAGCTTCCTCTGTTTGGCTTTGATGTTGCTGGGATTCTTTGATGGATTTGAATTCCCACGGATCTTCGTTGTTAACAGCGGAAGACATAGTAATCAATAGGGTGAGTAATGTCATATACAAGCGTGAACTCATTGCAAAGCAGCGTGCAGAGGAGTGGCAAAGCAAGCTAGCTGATTCTGCGTTTAAGTAGGGCGCCCCGTTTGAGATTTGACAATCGAGTGCACAGGAATCGGATCAACTGATAACAGAGGGGCTGGGTTTGAAATTTTTCAATCAGCTGATAGCAGAGCTTGACTACAAGGCCTGCCTGAACTAACACAGAATGCTTCATTTATATTTAAAGAGCCCACCCTCAACAGCTCCATAAAAGAAAGAAAATATAAAGAGGACAAAAAAAGAATAAAAAGGCAGAGAAAGTCATTTACCCTATGTGACTTAAACATTTTTTTTGCGAGGCATTTTTGTCCTTTCATAGCTTTGTTAACATCTTCTTCAACTTGAACCTTTTCTGTTTACTTAAAGTCTCATAGCTAACATTTCTCTGCAATAATTTTATTGTATGAATAAATTTATCCACATCAGGAAAAGGAACTTTCTTCAATTTTACCAAAGGTTACATCCAGAAAATCATTTATATCCTGGAGTGTATATACGTCTTCCGCACTTCCACACTGCGATCCAATGTCAGATATATCAGAGAATGTATCATCATCTCTCATCCCTGAATCAGCACCAGTACACATTTCAGCAAAATTAGACATTTCAGAATTTTCATTAGAAGCCCTTTCAACACTAACCATAGCTGCATCATCATTTATTACACTATTGTCATTCAGTTCAGAAACATCATGATTTCTGCAAGAATCGACCATTTTATCAACATCTCAATCTGACTTTCAATCAGTCCATCACTATCAATGTTCCTCTCAGATGCAGCTTGAGGTTGCACATCCTCATTAGTTGGCTTGCTACTCTCACCAGTAGCAGTAGTACTAGGCCTAACCTCCACTTCACTAACCCGAGCCTTATGTGGACACACGTGCCAGATCTAAAAATTATCACTAAAGCCCAGAGTAGAAACAGTCATTCCAACATTAATTCATCATGATCAAACAGGTTTTATAAAACAGAGGAATGCTTCAGACAACATTTGCAGATTATTTAACTTAATTAGCCTTGCCCAGCAAAAACAAACTAAAACTATAATTGTATCACTTGATGCTGAAAAAGCATTTGACAAAGCAAATTGGACTTTTCTATTCAACACTCTGCAAAGATTTGGAAATGAAAACTTAAAGTGAAAACCTGATTATTTCAGTAGCCTTGTCACAACTTATTTTGACAGTCTTATTTGGTAATTGATGAAGCAGGCTTGTTGGAACATTATATCTCCAAAGAACCCAAACTGAAGGATTACAAATTTAAGAATCTGTTTAAAATATGCTGATCCTATGCATATTTGTTATAGGTTCCAATATAACAACATGAACTGAAAAAGTTATGTATATTGTGACAGTCTAAGAGCAGGCAGCCCAGGCCCTGAGACAGTAACCTTTTGTGTTTATGCAGTTCCTGAACATCTGGCAGGTTTTCCCAAGTTAAGTGTGAATTCTAAGCTCAAGGTACAACTGTGCCTTTTGTTTAAGCACCTATGCATTTGAATGACACTTGTATGCTAAATAGATCAAGGCTGGGAAAAATCTTTAACTGAGCTGTTTTCCTGTACCACATTTGCATGCTTTGTTTAGATTGATTCCACTTCTATGAACTCCTCCCCCTTCAAACCTATATACTCTGCTGTGCTGAGATTTAGAAGAAGATGACTTTTTGATGACTGCAGTGCCAAGCAGCGAGTATCTGAATAAAGAGAAACTTCTGCTTCAAGATATCCAAAAACGTCTCCTGGTCTCTAAGAAAAAATTCACAACAATGTCTTCTAAGTAAAGAGAAATTGCTGAATTTGTTTAGTTTTAGAGGGGGTGTACTCATTTATGCTCTGCACTATATATATATATATATATATATATATATATATATGAAGAGTTCAGATGCAAAACCAGCTAAAAGCCATCTCGGTCAAAAATGAGATAATGATACTGAGTGAATGTTTCTGACACATAGTATACATCCATCAAATATTTTTACTTTAAATTTGATAAATTCCAGCCTTAGCCTAATCAGAAGTACCAGTACTTACATAGAAACCTATACAAAGTAGCCAGAAAGAAATGCTAATTTTAAAGAAATACATCAGATGGCTTTTGCATCTGAACTCTTCATATACATACATACATATATATATATATATATATATATATATATATATATATATATATATATATATATTTATACAGAGAAAAAAATGTGCCTAAATTCAAAAGCCTTTTGATGATATCGCTAAATATTTATTTTACCATAGTAAAAGTAAATTTCTGGCTGAAGTAAATTTTTCTTCTCAGTTTTTAGTATTCTTTGAAAAAGTGACAAATCTGCTATTATTTTAATCGCCGATCTGTTGTTTATCAGTTTAGATAGTGCATTAATGCTTGGCAAGTCAGCAGAAGACACAAGCCACTTTTGTATTTCAGTCGTGCTGATGGGGAATGTTGTAACACTCCGTTACAATGTGCCCCGCTATATTAAACTATGGTATTCTATGACATGAGCCATGTAATTTTCACTATTTACTTTTATGGATTTAAAAATTTTTTTTTTTTTTTTTTGATTTTTCCAATTATTATTTAGATTATTTTCATTTGCTTAATACTTATTATTATTATTATTATTATTATTATTTATTTTTTAAATACTTTTTTTTGTTTGTTTGTTTGTGTCCTTTCTTTTCTTTTCATCCCACCCTTTCCCCCTACCCTTATACCCACTCCCTTGCTTAAGTATGGAGTGCTGAACTAAGAGTCACAATGGAGCTTTCTGCAAGTGAACAGTCTGGATAAACTGGGCCATACACGTGACATTAAACAGAGCTCCTTAATAAACTGTCTCCCCCCTCAGGGTTTGAGAAAGGTTTTGTAGGAGCACAGCCATAAAGTCAACCTCCCCCTGTATGAGGAAAGTGAAAGACAGAATTAGACCATCCTCAGGCTACAATATAGTACCTTGGTATGCCCTACTGCTCCACTCCGATGCCTACAGAATAGTGGACACAACCAATCCCTCGCCCCCTTCCCCCCACATGTTTGTTAAAACGAACATAACGGCATCTGTTTACATAGTTTTAGTTCTTGTGACTTATCCTTGTGATGTTGATAGAGTCTTAGTTCCCGCAACTATGGTGCTCAAACCATTTGGTGTTGTCATTATGATTATTTGGATAGGTCTGCTGAGGTGTTACAGTTGGGGGAAGGGTAACGTCCTGCATCCTCTGTTCTTGATCTGATCAAAGGATGTCACCTCTGAGTACTGTCATCTCTAAGGCCCACCTACTAAATGTATATAAACTACAATGTATCACTGCCTTAGTAAGACTTTTGATGACTGCAGCACCACGCAGTGCGTTCTCAATAAAGAACTCTGCTGAAGATACCCAAGAGTCTCCTGGTCTTCGCTTCTGAGTTTCCAACAATATATATATATATATATATATATATATAGGGGTGTGCGGGGCACAAACCAGCGTGGGGTTAATTGTAACACACGCTAGCATAACCAAATTTACGGTATTTACTAGTTGCCATGGCAACACTATACAGAGAAGAAATGTGCCAAAATTCAAAAGCCTTGTGATGATATCGCTGAATATTTATTTTACCATAGTAAAAGTTATTATTTCAAGAAATGTAAAGCATTTTGGCTTGTTTATGTGTCTCGTGTTCTATGAGAGCTGTGTTTGGAAGGAGAGGAGTGTTTTTTTGAATGTCTAAATGTGTTTAATCTAAGTAGTTCTTACAGGCACATAACGTAGGTTTTATGATTTATGACCTGATTTATGACTGGATTTATGAGCGTATTTTTGACTCTGTCATTGTTGATGGACAGGTAGACATGTGTCTAGTGTGTACATGATTAGATTTATGAGTGAATTTATGTGTTTATGACCTCTCTGTCACTCTGACTGCCATGTCACCAGGGTCCTGTCAGCTCTGAGTGACATGCCAGTGTTTGTGTAAATCAAAAGATCAAAACAGATGTTAGATTTGACTTTAATTGGATTTTATGAGTGGTTTTATGATGTTTTATCTCACCCGCTTCCCTGGTGTTTTATGCCGTTGCTTCTTCCAGACCTTTTGGTAACAGTCTGGGGTTTTGGGTTTCGTCCTGATTCTGGAAAAATGGCAGGACAAATGTGTGTGTGTGTGTGTGTGTGTATTGCCACCTCAGGAGGATCAGTTTGTTGGTTGATCACTACGGTATATGCTAATGTTTAGATACCAGCCTGCTGGGGACCCATCTACATCTAACCCGCGTGCAAGGACACAAACCCCCAACACAAACCCTAACACCATAAGCAGAGGCCAACGCAAAGATTCAAATGTATGATAAAAGAATTAAACAAAATAAACTTTTCAAAATAAAAAAAAGACTTTTATTAAACTGTCACCCCATCTCCTCAGCGGGACGCCTAAGTTTACTTCACCGTATTACAAATAGACCCTAAACTAGTCATGACAAAACTGTACATCATTGGAAAGGTCTAAGACTCCTAAATAGATATTTGGCCGCTGTTTGTGCTACAAATTATGTAGGAAAAGTAATAGATTAACTTATGACAAGAGTGCACCTCAAAAATCTACATCATAACAGGAGTTCTCACCTTTTTCACAAAAAAAAAAAAACATTCTTTGTTGCCTTTTTCTCTATCAGGTTTTAGAAATCGTAAGAAATTATATATCAGTTGAAAATTGATGAAAGTATTCTTTCTGTTTTAATATTAATACAAGTAGTTTCTCATTTTAAAGATCATACCAGTTTCCTTTCAAACAAACTTCTCCTAAGCCACAGGAAAATGTTTCTTTACTTTAGTTTATTTTATTTAGTTATTCACACTTCATTAATTTAATTTATTTATTCACTCTTTGATTTTTGTCGGTCTTAGAACTTAAGGCCTGTTATATCAGTTGAAAAGTGCTTATGTATGTACATGTAGGTAGTTAAATATCAAGGTGAATGCAAATGTTTTGTTCCACGCTACACAATAAAACAAGAGAGGATTTTCTTCCCGTAAGACTTGCGGACTGGTTGTTAAAACACACGTTCAGGCGCATGTAGTTAATCGTCTAAATTTAACAACATCACACAAAATGTAAAAAGCTTGTATCACAGTCTAATAAAACAGAGAGGTGGGTGAGCGGGTCTACGATCGCCAATGCATGTCTTATCAGATCAGCCAATGTTGTAAAACTCAAAAGATGGTTTCTGGGGGTTTGCGACTCATTTACAGTCTAATTGAGGGGATCTTGCATTTTTAACTTTTTGTGGGGAGTGTGTCAGGTGAACTTCAGTGATCAAAACAGATATTTTTTCTAAGATGTTCAGTGATCAACAGGGTATCTATTCCAACCATTTATGGTATACACCAGTGAGCGCAGCTGGGTCTACCGGTGTTGTGAATATTGCCAAAAAGTTCAGTAGGTCATAAGATGTGCATTGAACCTTTTTTACAACACACAGCTGGATCTGTGTGAGGGGCATCTGGTAAATTGTTAGGTAAAGTTGATGAAGAAAATAATTTGTCTAAGAAAAACAGGAATGTTTATAATGTGGATCTGGTGAATGTGGCTTCAAACTGATGTTCAGGATGAGGTTAGATAGATAAAGGAGAAGTCGATAACAACAAACTTAAATAGGGACAAAGGTGATTGTTTTAACAAACCGGTGTATGCTGTTGGGAAATTCTTGTTTCATTTTAGTGAATATTGTTTGTGTAGTTACATTTGTTATCTCTTTATATTCACTCCTAGATTTTTCAGTCCTCAACACAAGCACAGACACGTACACAAGCACTCACACAAACGCAAACATATATACAAACTCAAACACAAAACATGCACGCAAAAACAAACAACAAACATCCATGTAAACACAAACACAAATGCAAACTCGAACACAAACATACATACAAACTCAAACACAAAATGGCAAACATAAATGCAAATGCAAACATACATGCAAACTAAAACAAACACGCATGTAAACACAAACATACATTCAAATTCAAATGCAAACACAAAACATAAATGCAAACCCGAACACAAACATACATACAAACTCAAACACAAAATGGTAAACATAAATGCAAACGCAAACATACATGCAAAAACAAACACAAAAGACAAAGACACATGCAAACACAAACATCCATGCAAACTTAAACACAAAATGGCAAACATAAATGCAAACACAAACACAAACATACACGCAAACTCAAATGCAAACACAAACAAACAAACACATGCAAACACAAACATACATGCAAACTCAAATGCAAACACAAACAAAGCATGCAAACTCAAACACAAACATAAATGTAAACACAAACATAAACACAAACACGCACGTAAACACAAACATACATTCAAACTCAAATGCAAACACAAAACATAAATGCAAACTCGAACACAAACATACATACAAACTCAAACACAAAATGGTAAACATAAATGCAAACGCAAACATGCATGCAAACTAAAACAAACGCACACATACATGCAAAACAAACACAAAAAGGCAAAGACACATGCAAAGACAAACATCCATGCAAACTTAAACACAAAATGGCAAACATAATTGCAAACACAATCATACATGCAACTAAAACACAAACACAAACATACATGCAAACTCAAATGCAAACACAAAACATAAATGCAAACTCGAACACAAACATACATACAAACTCAAACA
>NW_026127153.1:130250-136829 GCF_022985175.1 Labeo rohita
TTTTTTACATTGCTTAAAAGCTTGCAACTCTTAGGCTTGTTTAGGGGAAACTGACCTGCCTTGGCCAACACAGTAGTTTTGCCTCTCTGATCCACCCGGGTGAAAAATAAATATAATAAATCTAAGGGAAAAAAAATCTACTTGATTAGTAAAAAATTTTCAGTTACTTCCCATCTCTGAAGTGTTTTTGCTGTAACATTAATTTTGAAATGTTTTCTATCTCGCACTTAAACAAAGATAATTGCTTAAAAATTTTATGATAATATTTCAATACCTTTCATATTAGTATAAATGTTTCAAACATAACATTTTAACATAAAAAAAAATGAGGGGTATAAAATAAATATGGTTTAAAAAAAGAAATTAAAGGCGTGGTTTCTAAATGTTCTTAAAAAAAAAAAAAAAAAAAAAAAAAAAAACAAAAACTTTATAAAAGGTATCCATCAGTCAGTATGAGAAAATAGATTTGTGGCGTCAAAGTGTTACAAATGAAATTGCGTGGGGTCCCCTGAATGTGTGAGAGTTGTCATTGCATTATATTTTTTTTAAAAAATGCATACTTAAATTTTTTTGTCCTGCTTACACATTTTCCAAATTTTGCCTCATTTTTAAAACCTTTAAACAAATCCAAGTTGCACAAAAAAATAAAAAATGCCTTACATCTCTTGAAAAAATGAAGCACTGCATTCAAAATATTACAAACACATCTCAAAACAAATTTTGTCATCATTAAAAACACCTTTGCCAATATTATATTTTGGATGTATCCACACAGTTTTCAAAACCAAACTCTTCTTTCATGGCTCCATGTACTTTTCTGTACAAGAATGAAAGTAATTTTTACTTTTAAAAATATTTTTTATATTTGAAATATTTAAAAATGAATGTATTCCGGGGATTTAAGTTGAGTTTTTTACATCATTATCCGTAAATGATCCTTTATTATTCAAATATTTTCTCAAAAATTTTCTTTTTTACATTTTTTCTGAAATGCTAAAACACAGATATTCAAAATTCCCAAAAATTCAAAATAAATTCACGAAACCCCGACTTTCTGGCAAAATCAAACAATCCCTTTAAAAACCCTTTCCCGTACTTCCCCAAAAAAACTTTAAAAAATACCAAAAGTTTTCAATCTATCACACACATCATTCATACTAAATTTCTGAAGGATCATGTGACTCAAACGAGTAATGTTTAAATGTAGCTTTTTTTTTATTACAATATATTACATATTGGATATTCAATGGGAAAACATTATTTTAAAAATTTAAACTTCTGCGTTAGTTCAGGGGGTTTATATCAAGCCCTGTTGCTCATTGGGAAAACAAACCCGCCCCCCTCAGCTGATCAGACTCCGCCCCTATTGGGAAATCACAAACAGGGCACCTTATTTAAACACTGTTTTCATCTGCTTGCTTTGCTGTTTCCCTTTCTGTATGCTGCTAACAAATCTCATGTTGCCATACCTGAAAGTTAGCGGTTGGGGTTGACGTTATTTCCCCATTTAGCGATCATGTCTTCTAATGCCAATGACGGGGACCCGGGATCGAATCAATCGAGGAATCTCAACAAAAAAAACCCAAAAACAGGGGAACCCAATTATTGACGGGAATGGGCGGCCCGCCGGAGCACTGGCTGGCAAGCAAAGCCCCTTTTTCTCCCAGCATCAGGGGATTGGCCCTCCCAAAAAAATATTGGAGGTACTGTTCAAGAGCCATTTTCGTTCCAACCGGAGCTACTCATGAAGAGCTTTTTAACTTGCTTTGCGAGAACACGGGTCCCGGCCCCCCGCTTTTCACCACGGTTTTCAGCCGGCAAGAAAACATGCAGAAAAAAAAAACCTTTGAGCCAGTTTTGTCACTGGTGCCCCCAAGCGGGCAGGGTTGTTCTTCCAGTACAGCCCGAAAGCCTTTCCCCACGATCCAGAACAACCACCCAGTTTTGTCACCCTTTACCAAGTATTCAGCCCTCGATCACCGCCATGAACCCGGGATCCAGGTTTTGGGAGTCTGGGTAAACCATCAAGGAATTTGGAAATTCCCCATTCTCCGGACCAGCTTCTTCTCGAGCACTGCGTCCCACTTTACAACTACCCGGGGCACCGACCAACAGGTCGATGACGTCATTCTGGTGACAGTCCCCGAAGGTCGATGGGAAGGCAGCCCCTGATCCACCCGCGCCTCCGTTTTTCCCCGCCGCCTGCTGCAATCTCTCACCAGCCGAGCAAAAGCTGCCATGTTCAATTAACGATTTAATCAGAGACTAGATTGGTCCGTAGTCGACCTCACTCTCATCAACAGACACTTTACTGGTCACCAAGCTCTCTCCTGCTCTATCTGCGGCTCTCATGCTCATACTCCCAATCTATGCCCCTGTGTCTCTCCAAACGTCTAAGCCTGGCCCAAGCTTTCAACCCCTTGACTCTAAGGTGATACCTTTTGCCACTCCAATATGTTACAATTTCAATGAAAATGTTTGTAAATTCTATAATTGTAAATATGTTCATGCTTGTAGTTACTGCGGGGACGGTCATCCAAAGTCGGTGTGCCTGAGACGGACCCATTTTCTAAAAAAGGAGAAAAATAAATAAAACTATCATCCCCAGTTAATGTTTCCAGGCTGGGGAGGGCACTGAGAAACCATCCTAACCACTGCTTTGTCAATTATTCAATAACCGTCCAAGGTTTTCTTGCAGGGTTGTTCTGGTTGCCTAATTGTTCTGTTGTTTGTAAAAATTTGCTCTCTGCCTCAAAAGAGCCTTAAATAGTAGATTCTTTGTTAGAAAGGGAAGTTAAAAAAGGATTCATGATCGGGCCATTTGATGAATCTCCTTTTCCAAATCATCGAATTAATCCTATAGGAGTCGCCACTCATAAATATTACGGGAAAAAAACGTCTAATTATCAACCTATCTGCCCCTCACAATGACACTGCTCAAAGTATCAATAGTCTCATTCCTTTAGCCCCCTTCTCTCTATTTTATGCTACTGTTGACGATGCCATTAAAATTATTACACAAGTAGGAAGGGGTGCATGGCTTTCAAAGGCAGACATCTCAGACGTCTTTAAAATTATGCCTTTACATCCATCACAGTGGCATTAAATGGAGGGATAAATTTTATTTTTCAGTTAGGCTTATTTTTAGTTGTCGCAATAGTCCAAAAATATTTGATACGCTTTCAGAGGCTTTGTGTTGGATTCTTCTTAATAACTGCAAATTGCCACACGTACTTCACCTTTTTAGCGATTTTCTGTTAGTGGATTATCCAAACGCAAAGCCGGACCATTGCATCTCGGCACTAAAGCACACCTTTAATGATCTGGGTATTCCTCTATCTAAGGAAAAAACGTTAGGCCCTCTTAAAGTCCTCAAATTCATAGGCATCGTCCTAGATTCCAACCTTATGCAAGCCTCACTGCCCCGTGAGAAATTAAATCGCATTAGAGAAGTCATGAGAAAAGCTCAGGTGTCCGTATCTTTTTCCAAAAGAGATCTGCTCTCCTCACTAGGTCATCTTAATTTTGCTTGTGACAGTGAAGTAACGGCCAACATCATTAACAAGGGGGACGCCTCAGTTCTGTTTATAAAACTGGCTCCAAGCAGGCGCCTCACTTGGTTGTCAGTCACGGCAATCTTTACATTTTTGAGCCACTCACACTCAAGCTTTAATAACCAAATTGCTGACTCCTTTGTCTCGGCTTCTGAATTTCAGAAATTTCACATTCTGTGCCCAGAGGCAGCACCATCCAGCCTGGTCTGTCCCTTTTTTCAGCCAAACCGATTTTTATTAGTCATAACTTTTCAATCGTTTTGCACTCTGGGGAGTCACTTTTGCGCCATGGTTTGGCTAAAAGGTTTCATTAAAAAAAGTATGACTCTGCTTGGTCTCACTTCAGTTCCTTCTGTGCTAAGTTTCTTCATAGCTGTTATGCTCAGCAATGTTGCATATGTTAGTGCTTTTAGCAGTCTACTGTTATGAATTCAAAAATCTGAGCCTTCAAGCATTAAAAGTATGATCGCCAGCATTCACTCCCCCTGCGCTGCTTGGATCCATCTACCATCAGCTTACTTTGGAAACCCCTCGATTCGCCCCCCCCTACTTTAAAAAGGAAACTAAGGGAACCCATCAGTGTCTACCCTTTTAACCTCACTTTTTATAAAGTTAATATCACGTTTAAGAGCAGGATGCTTCGGGGCTTACACTGATTCCCAAAGTTTGAGTCGGGCCCTTTCCACAGCTTTTTTGGTTTTCTAAGAGGGGGGGAAACCACCACACGCACTAATACTTTTTAATCCATACAAAAACCTCCTTAATTTTTTTCAAAATTTTTCACAATATTTCCCCCATGTATTTTAAAACATTCTAAAACTGATAGAGAAAAAAAAAGGGACTGTAAAAAGTTCTGGTTCTTTAAATCAGATTTTTGTCCCTTGTTTTTCCCTGTTCCCCTTTAAAAAACCTTCCCCAAGCTGGTCCAAGGACCCATTGTTTGCCACTGAGGGGGGGGAAACCTTCCAGAACCCCGGTTCTCTCTCAGCCTACAATTTTCTGCCACACTGTGGTTCTCCCTTGCAACGTTATACAAGTTTGCCTTCTCGGCATAGGGGCTGCTATAAATTGCTGCTTCTCAACCCCTGTTTCTAACCTGGAAGGGGCCATGGGGGTAATGGCCCTCAGTTGCTTAAGATGGACGCTACTACTTGATTTGACACTTGGAGCCATCTCTGAGGCTCAAAAAGCTATGAGTGCAGCTCATAAATAAATGTAATTGGCTATTCCAAAGCTGGACACTGCGGGGGTTTGGGCCTTCTGGCTCGGGGTTTTCTGTGACAGATTGCATCTGGGTTTTTCATTGGCTCAAATAAAATTTTGCGCTGCCCAAATTTGATATAAATAAGTAAATTAAATAATTAAATTGAGGAGGATTGGTTAGGCCAATGGGGAGAATTGGATGTGGCTGGTAATTGTAATTTAGTCTGGTAACGCTCATTTGGTTCCTCTGCTGGCTCTCCCAGAGCGGGATTGCCTGGTATGGTCTGTTAAGGGTTTGCGCTACTCTACTCATTCTGTGTTAGTTCAGGCAGGTCTCGTAGTCAAGCTCTGCTGTTAGCTGATTGGAAATCAAACCCGGCCCCCATCAGCTGATCAGACACCCAAGCTCTCTATTGGCAAATCACAAACAGGGCGCCTTATTTAAACACTGCTTTCATCTGCTTGCTTTGCTGCTTCCTCGTCATTCTGCTGTCATTGTTGCATGCTCTGTTCCGGGGTTTGTGTTACTCTACTATTCTTAAAATAGGAGGGTTGCCCCTGAAATGGCTGCTCCTTCCCTGTCTTGGCTTTCATGGAGCTCATGGAAAGGACAGGGAACTTGGAACAGAGCCATACCGCCAAATGTAACTTTAGTATTATGCAAATAAAAAGTTGACTAAAGTTTGTCTATGATTTTTCTTTTGACTTAAGAACTGAAATAATAAAAATATTTCACAGTATTACTGGATCACATAAATACAGGCTTGGTGAACAGAAGGTAATTAAAAAAAAACTCATAAAAAATCTTTTGACTGATAGTGTATTTCAACCATTTGTAGTTGGACAGAAACCAAACATAATTTTGAAAAAGGTGATTATTCCAAAGCATATTCCAAGGCTTATTCTAAAGCCATGATTGGTTGGTGTTAAGTAAAGCAATGAGTGTTTGCACAAGTGAGGAGTTTGTGTGAGGCACTGATGAATTAGTTGTCACGAATCTGGTCGGTGTCCCGCAGTCCGCTCACCACCAGATGTCACTCTCACCCTATCACACACTGACTGTTGCATTACACCCCGGACTACATTATCCATCAGCCACTGCTCCCACCACCTGCACCCAATCAGAGACTGTATAAAAGCCCCAGTCTTCCTGTTACACTTTGCTGACTATTGAATTGTTCTTGCATTCATACAAAGCGTTCCCTCGTATCTCGTGTCTGGTTTCCGTTTGTTTTTCCTTGTTTATTTGTTTTGTTTGTTCCCGCCGCCTCTCTGCCTTTTGTGACTCTCGCCTCTGTCTGACCGGCTCGTCCTGCCGCCCCTTTTGAATAACGTACGCCGCTGTTCGACCCTCGCCTGTTTATGGACTATTCTTCGTCCCGCTGTCTAAACACCTGTTTGCCATTGTTTGACCCTGCCTGCCTTTCGACCACATGTCTTTTTTGCCTCGTTGTATTAATAAAAGTCACCTGCGAATGGATCCGCCTGCCTCCCGTCTCACCTTATTACAGAATACTTCAGCCAACAAGGATTCAGCAGCTCAGAATACAGCAGCCCAGATCATGCGTCTAAAACAAGGTAAGAGCGGTCCACTGAGGAGTACCGCTTTTGAAACCTTATTATGTTGGCTAATCAGACTTCTGGCGGCGATCTGTGTCTGATGATATTTTTCCATGGAGAGGCTTTCTAGACCTACCGCTCCTCAATGCCACTTTATCAACCCCATTGGACTCTAAAACAGTATACAGACATTGCACTACAGATTTTGGTCTGCACTGTGGGTGTCGGGGGAGCACATCGGGGCCGCCATACCCGCCCGTGG
>NW_026127153.1:137329-189365 GCF_022985175.1 Labeo rohita
GGGTGAGTCCAGCACGTGGGCCATCATGACCACAGGTGGCGTCCGGGTGCTGACTACAGGTTCAGGAATGGCGGCCATCTTGTGGAGTGGCTTGGAGACGGCAGCCATCTTGTGCAGTGGCTTGGAGACGGCAGCCATCTTGTGCAGTGGCTCTGGCGTGGCTGCCATCTTGTGCAGTGGCGCTGGCGTGGCCGCCATCTTGTGCAGTGGCTCTGGCGTGGCCGCCATCTTGACAGTGCTTGGCTCAGGAAAGATGGCTGTAACTTGACTTGAGATAGGAGCGATAGCTCTGACTTGACTTGACACAGGAAACACAGCTTTAACCTGACTTGACACAGGAACCAGGACCGTAGCTTGACTTGACACGGGAACGACAGCCGTAGCTTGACTTGGCTTGGAAACTTGACTTGACTCAGGAAACACAGCTGCAACTTGACTTGACTTGGAAACTTGACTTGACTCGGGAAACACAGCTGCAACTTGACTTGACTTGAAGACTTGACTTGACTCAGGAAATGTAGCTGTAACTTTAAATGGCTCTTGTATGGCAGCTGTGACATGACGGAGCTCTGCTTTCACTGCCATTTTGTGAACGGGCTCCGCCGTCGCCGCCATCTTGTGAGCAGCACCGGCACGGCCGCCATTACACGGGCGGGTTGTATGGCCGGCATTACCGCGATGTCGCGTTGCTTCCCCGCGACACCCACAGTGAGCGATGAACCAAAAATCTGTAGTGCAATGTCTGTATACTGTTTTAGAGTCCAATGGGGTTGATAAAGTGGCATTGAGGAGCGGTAGGGTTCAGAAAGCCCTCCATGGAAAAATATCATCAGACACAGATCGTCCATAGAAGTCTGATTAGCCAACATAATAAAGTCCAAAACGTACTCCTCAGTGGACCGCTCACCTTGTTTTAGACGCATGATCTGGGCTGCTGTATTCTGAGCTGCTGAATCCTTGTTGGCTGAGTATTACATCTGGTGGTGAGCGGACTGCGGGAAAAATCATAGACAAACTTTAGTCAACTTTTTATTTGCATAAAACTATAGTTACATTTGGCGGTATGGCTTTAGAATAAGCCTTGGAGTTCCCTGTCCTTCCATGAGCTTTTTCAAAGCCAAGACAGGTTTCTGTCCAACCACAAATGGGGAAACCCTCCTATTTTAAGAATAGTAGAGTTTTTTTAATTACCCGGAACAGAGCATGCAACAATGACAACAGAATGACATATTTTTATTATTTAGTTCACAAGAAACAGGAAAAGATGGGGAAGGGGGTGGGTTGTTAGTCAGCTTTACATTTGCATAGCAGCAAAGCAAGCAGATGAAAGCAGTGTTTAAATAAGGCGCTCTGTTGTGATTTGCCAATAGAGAGCTTAGGTGTCTGATCAGCTGAAGGGGGCTGGGTTTGAAATTTTCCAATTTTAAGAATAGCAGAGCTTAACACAAACCTGCCTGAACTAATGCAGAATGCTTAATTTCAGTCAGGAAGCAGTCAAAGCAAAAATCATAGACAGTGTTTTAGTCAACTTTTTATTTGCATAAAACTATAGTTACATTTGGGTGTCTGATCAGCTGATGGGTTCCCTGTTTGAGCTCCATGAAAGCCAAGACAGGGAAGAAGAGCTTGATTTCAGGGGCCTGCCTGAATTTTAAGAATAGTAGAGTAGCACAAACCCCCAACAGACCATACCAGGCAATCCTCCCTGGCTCTTCCCGCTCGGGAAGAGCCAGCAGAGGAACCAAATGAGTGTTACCAGGCTAAATTACAATTACCGGCCACATCCGACTCCCCTCCATTGGCCTAACCAATCCCCCTCAATTTAATTATTTAATTTACTTATTTATATAAAATTCGGGCAGCGCAAAATTTTAGCCAATGAAAACCCAAATGCAATCTGTCACAAGAAAACCCAGAGCCAGGAGGCCCAACCCCCGCAGTGTACAGCTTTGGAATAGCCAATTACTATGTGACAATAGCGTGATATGAAAAAAGTAAACACACCCAATAGCACTGAAGCCATACATTTATTTATGAGCTGCACTCATAGCTTTTTGAGCCTCAAGGATGGCTCGAGTGTCAGGTCGTAGGTAGCGTTCGTAAGCGACTGAGGACCATCGCCCCATGGCCTTCAAGGTAGAAACAGGGGTTGAGGAAGCAGCAGTTGTAGCAGCCCCTATGCGTAGAGAATGAGCTGTGTAACGTTCTGGGGGAAGACCACAGTATTGGCAGAGAAGGCGTAGATGAGAGGAGAACCAGGCTCTGGACATTGGCTTCCCCTCCTCAGTGGCAAACAATGGGTCCTGTGGACCAGCTTGTGGACGGCTTTTCAAGTAGGCCAACATGGAAGACAAGGGACAAAAATCTGAGTTAGAACCAGAGACATAAATTACAGTGCCTTCTTTTTCTCTATCAGTTTTAGAATGCTTTAAATATATGGTGAAATATTGTGAATAAATTGTTACATCAGAAATTGTGAGGTCTTGTGATGGATTAAAAGTATTAGTGCGTGTGGTAAACTCGCCCCCTCTTAGAAAACCATAGAAAGCTGTGAGTAAGGCCGACTCTAGCATTGAATCAGTGTAAGACCCGAAGCATCCTGCTCTTAAACGTGATATTAACTTTATCAAAAGTGAGAGTGTAAAGGGTAGACGCTGATCGTTGCCTTGAGGTTTCTCTCTTTTGAGGCCATTAAGTAGGAGGCGAATCGATGGGTTTCCTAGTAAGCTGATGGTAGATGGATCCAAGCAGCGCAGGTGGAATTGGATGCCGGCGATCATACTTTTAATGCTTGAAGGCTGGATTTTTTGAGATTCATAACAGTGGACTATAAAAGCACTAACATATGTGACATTAACTGGTATAACAGCTATGGAAAAAGTAGCACAGAAGGAACTGAAGTGAGACCAAGCAGAGTCATACATTTTTAATGTACTTTTAGCCAGACCATGGCGCATATAGTGAGCTGCAGAGTGCAAGTACGATTGTAAAGTTATGACTAATCTAGTACGGTTTGGCTGAAAGAGGGACAGACCAGGCTGGATGGTGCTGCCTCCGGGCACAGGAGGTGGAATTTCTGAAATTCAAACCGAGACAAAGAATCAGCAATTTGGTTGTTTAAGCCAGGAATGTGAGCAGCCCGAAAATGAAAGTTACCCAATATAGATAGCCAAGTAAGGCACCTAACAAAACGATTTATGAACGGTACAGAGGAGCGTCCCTTATTAATAATTTGAACGGTTGCTTCGTTGTCGCAGAAAAAAATAATTTGTTTCCTCGACCAGTGTTTACCCCACAAAATACAAGCTATCACAATAGGGTACAACTCCAACAGAGCAGTCGACAGGGTATTAAAAGGTACAGATAACAGTTCAGTTGGCCATGTACTAGCAAACCACTGTCCGTTAAACACCCCCCCAAAACCAATGGAAGGCGCGGCATCCGTGTATAATTTAAGGGTTGTGGAAGACTCCAACTCATCATAATGGAAAAAAGAGATACCGTTCCAATTATTTAAGAGCAGAGACCAGAATCTGAGGTCTGATCTGCAACCTTCATCTAAGGTAATTTTATCATTTAGGTTTTTTACAGACTTTGAGAGTTCGAGGAGCCTGGCTATGAAAGACCTTCCCTGTGGAATTATCCGCATGGCAAAATTAAGATGACCTAGTAGAGAGAGCAAATCTCTTTTAGAAAAGAATCAGGCTTTTATAACATTTCCCATGATTTCTCTAATGCGATCTAATTTCTCCAATGGCAGGGAGGCTTGCATTAGGTTAGAATCTAATGTGATGCCTAAAAATTCAATGGTTTTAAGAGGACCTAGTGTTTTTTCCTCAGAAAGAGGAACACCCAAATCATTAAATGTGTACTTTAGTGCTGAAATGCAACGATCTGATTTAACGTGCGGGTAGTCAACTAGCAGAAAGTCATCTAAGAGATGAAGTACAAACGGTAATTTGCAGTTGTTAAGAAGAATCCAACAAAGCGCCTCTGACAGAGTGTCAAATATTTTAGGGCTACTGCGACAGCCGAAGGTGAGCCTAACTGAAAAATACAGCTTATTTCTCCATTTGACACCAAATAAATGCCATTGAGAAGGATGTAAAGGCATGACTTTAAATGCATCTGAGATATCCGCTTTAGCTAACCATGCTCCTCTACCTGCCTTTATAATTAACTTGATTGCATCATCAATGGTAGCATAGCACAGAGAAAAAGGAGCTAGAGGAATAAGACTATTAATACTTTGAGCTGAATCATTATGAGGGGCAGATAGATCAATTATTAAACGCTTTTTTCCTGAATATTTACAAGTCGCAATTCCTATAGGATTGACCCGGAAAACTGGAAAGGGAGGATCATCAAATGGCCCGATCATAAAACCCTTGTTAACCTCTTTCTCCAACAATGAATCTACAATTTCTAGCTCTTTTAAAGCAGAAAGTAAGTTTTTACAGACAAGAGAATAATTAGGCATCCAACACAATCCTGCAATAAAACCTTGAACAAGACCAGTTAATAAGTAATTGACAAAACAGCGATTGGGATGATTTTTTAAAGCCCGACCCAGCTTTGAAACGTTGACTGGGGTTGATGGTTTTATTTCTTTTTCTCCTTTTTCACAAATCGGGTTCGTCTCGGGCACACTGACTTGGGGTGACCGTCTCCACAGTAACTACAAGCATGAATATATTTACAATTAAAGAATTTGCAAACATTTTCATTAAAATTATAACACAATGGAGTGGCAAATTGTGTCACCTTAGGATCAGGCTGAAGGTTTGAGCCAGGCTTAGGAGACTGAAAAGAGACAGTTTTGGGGCACAGATTGGGCGTGTGAGTGTGAGAGCCACAGATCGAACAGGAGAGAGCTTGATGGCCAGTAAAGTGTCTACTGATGAGCGTTAGGTCGACTACGGACCAGTCCAGTCTCTGATTGAATCGCTGAATAAACATGGCAGCTTTTGCGGAAAAAGACTTATGATATTCGTAAAACAGTGTTCCTCCATAAGTGACAGCTAAGTCAGCGATGATGGCTAAATATGTGTCTAGCTCGGCTCTACGAGATGGAAAGACTTCGCATATAACATCTCTGTAAACCCCAAATGCCACGACAAATTCGGCTAGAGTCAAAGTTTTTGAAAGTCGAGGGTCATTGTCTTTAAGCATAACGGATACATCGCCGCAATATACAACGCGCCCGTCACTCAGTTCTGGGCCTAATAATATTTTAACAAGGTTCACATCATTACCTGCAATGATCTGGCTTCTCAGCTGGTGAGAGATTGCAGCAGACGGCGGAAAGAACGGAGCGCCGGTGGATACAGGAACTGCACTTCCCATCGACCTTCGCGGGAGTGTCGCCGGAATGACGTCATCGACCTGTTGCTCGGTGCCGGGTAGTTGTAGAGTGGTTGACGCAGTGCTCGAAGAAGCCGGTCCGGAGAATAGAAGATTTTCTGAATTCCTTGATGTTGACCCAGACTCCAAAGCCTGGATCCTGGAGTTCATGGCGGTGATCGAGGACTGAATACTTGATAAAGCTGACAAAACTGGGTCGTTGTTCTGGATCGTGGAATGGCTTGATCGGGCTGAACTGGAAGAACCACATGCCCGCTTGGGTGCACCAGTGACAGAAGCTGGCTCGAGGTTTTTTCTTTTCTGCATGTTTTTCTTGCCGGCTGAAGGAGGCGGTGGTGGAGAGTGGGGAGCTGGGACATCGATGTTCTCGCAAAGCAAGTTAAACAGCTCTTCATGAGTAGCTCCGGTTGGAACTGATATATGGCTCTTGAACAGTACCTCCAATATTTTTGGCAGAGGCCAATCACTGATGCTGGGAGAAAAGGAGGCTTTGCTTGCCAGACGAGTGCTCCGACGGACAGCAACATTCTCGTCAATAATAGCTTCCCCTGTTTGGGTTTGTTGTTGTTGAGATTCCTCGATTGATTCGATCCACGGGTCTTCGTCATTGGCATTAGAAGACATGATCACTAAGTGGGTAAGTAACGTCAAAAACACGCTAACTTTCATGGTATGGCAACATGAGATTTGTTAGCAGCATACAGAGGAAGCAGCAAAGCAAGCAGATGAAAGCAGTGTTTAAATAAGGTGCCCTGTTTGTGATTTGCCAATAGGGAGCTTGGATGTCTGATCAGCTGATGGGGGCTGGGTTTGATTTCCAATGAGCTAACAGCAGAGCTTGACTATGAGACCTGCCTGAACTAACGCAGAATGCTTAATTTAAAATAACTGCTTTCTCATTGAATATACTTCAATATGTAATATATTGTAATATATAAAAAAAGCTACATTTACAGCATCATTACTCAAGTCTTCAGAGTCACATGATCCTTCAGAAATCATTCTAGTATGAATGATGTGTAGTGCATATAGTATTGACTAACGTGTGTATGATTTGAAAGCTTTGTTTGATTTGAAGTACAGGTGAAATGGTTTTAAAGCGATTGTTTGATTTTGCCAGAAGAGTCAGGGTTTCTGTGAATTTAGTTTGAATATTTGGAATATTTGAATATCAAAAAATGTGTTTTAGCATTTCAGAAAAACTGTAATAATAAGAAATATTTTTTGAGCAGCAAATATTTGAATGATTTATAAAGGATCATGTGACTGGAGTAATGATGCTAAAAACTCAACTTGGAAATCACAGGAATACATTACATTTTAAATATATTCAAATATAAAATATATTTTTTTAAATAGTAAAAATTACTTTCATTCTTGTACAGAAATGTACATAGGAGCTCATGAAAGAAGAGCTTTAGGTTTTGAATAACTGTGTGTATATGATACATCCAAAAATATAATATTAAGGCAAAGGTGTTTGCAATGTATGACAAATATTTGCTTTTGAGATGTGTTTGTAATATTTTGAATGCAGTGCTTCATTTTGCAAGAGATGTAAGGCATTTTGCATTTTGTGTGTGCAATTCTTGGATTTGTGTGTAAAGGTTTTAAAAATAGAGGCAAAATTTGGAAAATGTGTGTAAGCAGTTGACAAAAATACTTTCCAAGTATGCATTTTTAAAAGAAATATAATGCAAGGCTGACAACTCTCACACATTCAGTGTGACCCTTACGCAATTTAACACTGTTGTAACACTTTGACGCCACAAGTCTATTTTCTCATGCACACTGACTGATGTGATATCTGTCTATATAAGTTCTTGTTTTTTTGTTTTTTTTTTTTTTTATTTTATTAAGAACATTTAGAACACCTACAGCCGGTTTTAATTTCTTATTTAAATCCATAATTTATTTTACTACCCATCATTTTATATTTATGTTCAAAATGTTATGTTTGAAACATTATATATCATAATACTGAAATGGTATTGAAATATTATCATAATATTATTAATGCAATTATCTTTGCTTTAAGTGCTGAGATGCGCAAAACATTTCATATATTAATGTTACAGCAAAAACACTTCAGAGATGGGAAGTAACTAAGTACAAATACTTTGTTACTGAACTCAAGTAGATTTTTCTCGTATCAGTACTTTACTTCACTATTTATTTTTCACCCGGGTGGATCAGAGAGGCAAAACTACTGACCTGTTCAGGACGTCAAGTGCAGGTCAGTTTCACCTGTAAACAAGCTGCTAAGAGTTGCAAGCGGTTTAATGCTTAACTAAGTAAACAAAGACAAAACTACAGCAGTAGTACTATAAATGAAACTAAACTAAATTACTATCATCACTCAAAATACTCAATGCTAAAGGATGTTATTATTATCTACTGTAAAGTTACAGTAGTAATTTAGCAAACAAATGTTATAAAACATTGTTTTGTAATGTGTTCAAAGGGAGCTAGGGCAGATAACAACACAAGCCTTACTAAAATAAAACCAAAATCCTTGATTACTATAGTTAAACCATGGTAACCACAAATGTACCATGGTTATGCTACACTAACCATAGTCTAACCATGAGCTGTGTAGTAAAACTATGGTTGTAGTTAAATTAAAACAGAGTGTGATCAATCTGCCAAAAACAAACAAGCAACCAAACAAACAAAAACATGGTTACTATACTTTTACTGTAATAAACCATGGTTAATTTTGGTAAGAGAAAATGCAACTGCAATGCAATGCAAATGCTCATGATAATGCAATAACATGTTCAGTATTAGGATTTTTCTGTAAAGATATTGTCATGATGTAATCATTATTGTAGTAATTTTGACACTTAGGTAATTTAGAAAAGATAGCTTTCTTAAATCTGTAGTATTTAAGCCATTTTAAGATAAAACAACAACACCTGGTTATAATGTGATACTTTAAATTGAACCTAAATAAAATTGTTACTGCAAATAGAATATAATGAGGTGGTTGTTTTGCAAGAAGGTGGGGTGTTTATAACAGTAAATGGCTGATGGGAAGGTGACAGGTACAAGAAAATTAGTGAGAAAAGCAAACACACACAAAGTGAGATGCAGAGAGATATCACGGAAAATTAAGAGATTGAAAAGAAAAATGGAAGTGAAGGTGCAGTTCAATAGAGAGCCTTTTTCGTATTCTGCATGGCCCCAGCCTTTAAGGTTTTAAACATTTATTTAAATGTGATGGCCATACAAAAAAATAGGGTGGTCCATGGTTTCAGAATTTGTTGTGGGTATATGGGATGGCCTGGATGAGTGTGATATTTCTGGCCTGAAATTTTGTCCCAGTCCAGCCCTGTTCGACATGGTGGTTGTTTAGCCTTCATAGATTCATTAGCTAACAAATTTTAAACATAAATTATTTTGTATTAATGTGTCAGTATGATATGAGGTCCAGTTACCAGTGTGATACTAAAACAGGTAATAGTAATGGGTACTTTTTACTAAAGTACATGTGTGAGCCCATACTTCTTTACTTTAAGTAAAAAGGTGTAATCCGTACTTCAACTTTTACCAGAGTATTTTTAAACATGAATACTAATTCATGTTTAAAATTAAACATAATTATCATTGTCACCCTGTCCGTAATCGCCGCCCTTCACCAGGCTCTGGGAGGTGGGAGTGGGTGTGCGGGAGAGGAGGGGCACTGACACAGCCAGGTTTGGTGGCGTATGATGAGGCACACCTGACGTAAATGAAGCCTTATCACCGCCGCTGTTAAAATGCCGAACGCGCCTCTCCTCGGGGGACCGGTCTCTTCCCCGTGCATGCACGCTGGTGTTCCGTGGGTCCAGTAAGGGAGCGTCGAGTGATCGAGCGCCGACGAAATGAACGAGCTGCTGGACCCGCGTTCCGGACATGAACCACACCCAGACGGCTGCGGGCCAGGATGCCGGGCCGATTTACTCACCCCAAGAAGTGGACGAAGCCGCTAAGAGAAGCCGCTGCTCCTCGTGCCGCGGACCTCGGCGGGGAGCGAGTGCGGCCGCCAGACTCCGCCCCTTACCTGGACCCTTCCCTTCTGAACACTGCCCCTCCTTCACGGAACCCCTGCACGTCGAGGACACCAGATCCCCTATTTATTTTGGACACTTTTATTTCCCCTTTTGGACACTTTTGTTTACTTTATTGTCTAATAAACAATGTGTCTGTCGTTTATACATGCTTATACATATACATATACATACATACATACATACAAACATACATGTGTACTTTTTTTCCAACACACGTATTCACACTTTTCTGTACCTCTCAGATTGACAGATGCACCCGTGCCTTCTGTGCACTTTTAACTAGCTTATATTTTGTATATTTAAATATTTCAAAACGAGTGTGAAGCATTTTGAATTATCATGTGTTAACGATGACAGCCAAAGTGTTGCAGTTGTGCTTAACTTTTGCTTTCTTGTGTTTAGGGTTTTGCATCACAAGTTCATCACAGAGCAAACTGTGTGTTAGTGAGTGAGAATGTGGTTAAAGTTTTGCAAAAAGACTGCATGAGATGTGCAAACAGTGTCTAAACTGCCTAAAAGTGTTTATGGTTTTGCAGAAAGAGTGATTTATTTGACAAATTGGTTTAGGCTATTCAGAATTTGGTTTAGAGAATGGGGTTTAGTGTTTTAGCAACTGTGAAAAACTGTATTATTATTATTATTATTATTATTATGTTGAAAACAGCTGAGTAGAATTTTTTTCAGGTTTCTTTGATAAATAGAAAGTTCAGAACAGCATTTACCTGAAATATAAATATTTTTATTCATCAAATAATCCTGAAAAAAAGGTACTTAAGTGTTTTAAGTATTGATAATAATAATGATACAGTTTTTCTCAATTGTTTTGGCACATTTTTCGAAAGTCTTAACACTCTCTAAACTGTTTGCAGGAACTTCAGAACTTTATTGCATGTCTGCACAATGTAGTTACTCACCTAAAACATTTCATTCATGCTTCAAAACCTAGTTATCGTGTCAGTAATTTGGCCAAGGCCACCAAAATATAAAGTATTTTTGTCATTGTGTGAGCCACACTGGTCAAAATGTTTAGTTGTTTTTTCACCATGACAGTCAACCATGGAAATTAAGGTTTTATACAAAAATCTCATATTTGTTGAGAAGAGTCAATAGTATGCAGAAAAAAAGTATATGAACATTTGCATTGATACAGTACATTTATTTTTGTATGAATGTATTACATGTAAAGTGAAATCTTGCTTGTCCAGTTACTGTACATTTTCATATATCTTATGTTACCACAAATACACAAAAATAACAAATAACATCCATAAAAAAATGGAGGCCATCCTGTCACTCTTGTTGGTCAGGCCAAAGATTTTCATCAGCGTCACATCTGATGTTTTCCATTGCCATGCACCGGGAAAAAAAAATCTCCTTGAATGCCGCACCCGTCCCCTGCAATGATCAGCTGTGATGTCCTCACATGCAGCATTCATGGCATCCAACAGAGACATCTGATCGTGTGGTCTATGATCATATACTTTCCACCTCCATGCTGAAAAAACTCTTCTATTGGATTTAGGAATGGAGAGTATGGTGGAAGGAACTCCACTGTTATCCTTTCATGTGCAGAAAACCAGTCCCTAACAATGTTGGTTCGGTGGAAGCTGACATTATCCCAGACAACAACATAATTAGGCAAATTTGGTCTAACTAAACCTCTTTCTTGTTCTGGAATCAGGTCTCTGTAAAGTGTGTTTATGAAAGGCCAGAAGAAGTTGGGTATTATAGGGCCCAATGTGTGGAATATGTGTGCTCACACCATTCTCTGAAATGGCAGCACACATTGTAATATTGGCCCCACTGTTGTGTCCACTTACTAAAAAAAAGAAAGCATTGTTCAGTTCACAGAGACTGTTCGTTAATCCTGATGCATGCCTGATTGTGTTGTGTGATTGTTTAGTCCTGCCTAGAGTGGTGGGTTAAGGAAGTACAGAGTAACAGTAAACAGTCTGATGTTCGCAAAATCTCCGGTGTCATCGCATTCATTTAACAGCACACCCACGTTGGCCTGGTGTGTCAGTTGTGGCTCGGTGTCCAATGAGATTGCGACCATGTCTCCGGCCTTCTCATGTCCTTCTAACTCCATTATTCGAAGAAACACAGAAACAAAATGAAGTTTATTTTTATTTTAGAGTTCAGAAAATGTTTTCTCTTCTTATGGGTTTCTAAAACTTCAAGTAATACAGGCATCTTAGAAGTACAGTAAAACTCACTAAGTGCACACCAATAGTTTACCTGGACATACTGGTACTGCAACTCCTTCACTCTTTCACTCTTTTACTATTCCTCTCAAATGGCACCCTGTAGAGTTGTTTCATAGTCATATGATGTCTTTTCAAAACGCTGTCCATGGTGGAAATGCTGACAGATTTAATATTTGCGAAGACATCATTGTCATTTATGATTGCACTTTGGATCTCTCTTAGCCTGATGGAATTGTTGGCTATGACTATGTTGCAAATTTCTTGTTCTTGCTGATGGTTAAATACTGCTGCTCTGCCACCAGCGCGAGGTTGTTGTGCGGTTCTATAGAATGTACAAATAGACTTGCATTTACCTTTACAATATTGCTGTTTATAAAAATGCTTTACATACTGTAAAACTTTCTAATTTACTAGGGGTGTGACGAGACACTTATCCCACGAGACGAGACAAGACACGAGACTGGGTTCACAAGAACGAGACGAGACGAGATTTTTAAACTTTTCTTAAGAAATCTTAAATGAAGAAATATATAGGGAAAATAGTCTTATTCAACTGAAAAAGACAAAAAGAAAAAAAAAAAAAAAAATGTAGGTGCATTTTGATCTTTATGAAATTAAACTTCCATTTTAACTTCCAAACTTCCATTTAAATGAATTATATGCAGAAATAAACAACATTTATTGATTTATGACACGCGGTTTTACAATGGAAGAGGCTGGCCGAAGAGTACAAGTGTGGCTCTGATTTCATCAGAGACTCTGACTCTTCTATTTCCACCTCTTCCTCTATTATGTCTTCCTCTAACACCACCACCACGTATTCCAGTTGCTCTTCCACGAGCATGGTTTAAATGGTTGAATGGTTGATTCAAATTGGATTGCAATTAGAGGTTATTTGCCAATTTAGCAGACATTACAAACAGTGTCAATGTCAGATATTTATGGAATATACATGCATGTATACCAAATTTTCATAATTGAATTGGTCGTTTTGAATGTGATGGCTTACACAATAAAAAATTATTGAGAAGTTCTTAAGTGTTTGACTGTTTAAGTGGGAATCGACTCATTAGTTTTGATCAGCAAGCCATATGCGATTAGTTGTTGTGCAAACTGCAGACAATTGTACTTACTGTTTATACATACGTGCCAAAGCATTTGCAGTTTGCTCAAATCAATAAGAAATTCCAATCTGATGTGAACAAGAGGCTAATTGTTCAGAGATCTGAACTTGTTTCGGGGGGAAAAAATCTTTTGAGAATTGAGCCAAAGCAACTGAGGAAAAACTGTAAATATTTATAATAATAATAAATGTTTCTTGAACAGCATACTAGAATGATTTCTGAAGCATCATGTGACACTAAAGACTGGAGTAATGATGCTGTAAATTTAGCTTTTCGTATATATTACAGTATATTACATTTTTAAAATATATTCAACTATAAAGCGGTTATTTTAAATAGAAAAAAAATTACAATATTACTGCTTTTGCTGTATTTTGGATCTCATAAATGCCTGCTTGGTGAGCAGAAGAGAATTACAAAAAACAAAAACAAACACACACACAAAAAAAAAAAGACATAAAAAAAAATCCTACTGTTCAAAACTTTTGACTGGTAGTGTATATCAACCATGTGTAGTTGGACAGAAACCAAACAATTTCGAAAAAGGTGATTTCTCTGTTTACTCTGAATCTCTCTGCCAATTACTTTTATTCTTGTACAAAAATGCAGAGATGGGAAGTAACTAAGTACAAATACTTTGTTACTGTACTTAAGTAGCTACTTTTTACGTTTACTCCTTACATTTTTACACAAACATTTGTACTTTGTACTTCTTACATTTTCAAACCAGGCTCGTTACTTTAGTTTTAATCTGCATTTGGTGGATCACCATTCCATTACGAATCTCTAAATCATGAATCGGTTAGTCTGTACTGGCAACGCGATTCGGCTCCTGCGCGCTCTCCGCAGCTCCACCAAACGGTTTCTATCGGAGTAATCAATGCGAGAGACTCGAGAGTGGATCTGAGAGGCGAAACTATTGACCAGGACTTCAAGTGCAGGTCAGTTTCATCTGTAAACAGGCTACTGTAGTTTTGTCTTTGTTTACTTAGGTAAGTGCTAGCAACTCTTAGCAGTAGCAGCAAGAGGATTAATAATACTGTAAACGAAACGAAAACGAAATTAAATTACAATCACTCAAAATACTGTAGGCAAAAGGACATCATTATTATCTACAGTAAAGTTACAGTGGTAATTTAGCATTTAGCAAACAAATCTTATAAGAGATCGTTTCATAATACGTTTAGAAGGAGCAGATAATAGAGGAGATAATAACACAACCCTTACGGAAATTAAAAACAAACAAACAAAAAAAAAAAACAAGGTTGCTATAGTTAAACCATGGTAACCACAAATTAACCATGATTTTGCTACACTAACCATAGTCTAACCATGAAATTTGTAGTAAAACTTTGGTTGTGAATTAAAACAGATTCTAATCAATCTGCCAAAAAACATGGTTAATTTTGATAAGAGAAAAATATGACTCATGATAAAGCAATAACATGTTCAGAATAAAGATACTGGCATAATGTAATTATTATCGTACTATTTTTGATATTTAGGCAATTTAGAAAACGTAGTATTTAGGTAATTTTACGATAAAACAACACATGGTCATAATGTAATACTTTAAGTTGAACTAAAATAAAGTTATGTTATTGCAAACAGAATACAATGAGGTGGTTGTTTTGCAAGAAGGTGGAGACAGTTGTTCATAACAGCAGATGGCTGATGGGAAAAGTGACGGGTTCAAGAAAATTAGTGGAAAAAAAGTAAACACACTAAGTGAGATGCAGAGAGATATCATGGAAAACAAAGAGACTGAAAAGGAAAATGGAAAGGAAGGTGCAGTTCAAGACAGAACCTTTAATTATTTTGCTTAATTATTAGGTTTTATTATGTGTTAAACCTTTTTTAAATGTGATAGCCATACAAAAAATAGGTGGTTTCAGAATTTGTTGTGGGTATATGGGATGGCCTGGATGAGTGTGAGATTTCACTGGCCTGAAATTTTGTCCCAGTCCAGCCCTGTTCGACATGGTGGTTGTTCAGCCTTGATACACTCACTAGCTAACAAAAAAATCCTACTGTTCAAAACATTTGACTGGTAGTGTATATCAACCATGTGTAGTTGGACAGAAACCAAACATAATTTTGAAAAAGGTGATTATTCCAAAGCATATTCCAAGGCTTATTCTAAAGCCATGATTGGTTGGTGTTACAGTTTTTTTCAACTGCTTACACACATTTTCAAAACTTTGCCTCTTTTTTTCAAAACTTTACACACAAATCTAAGAATTGCACACACAAAATGTAAAATGCCTCAAATCTCTTGCAAAATGAAGCACTGCATTCAAAATATCACAAACTCATCTCAAAAGCAAACATTTGTTTTACGTTGGAAACACCTTTGCCGTAATATTATATTTTTGGATATATCCTATACACACATTTATTCAAAACCTAAAACTCTTCTTTCATGAGCTTCTATGTATATTTCTGTACAAGAATGAAAGTAATTGGCAGAGAGATGTTGAAAAATATGGTATACCAAACTGTTATTATTATTATTATTATTATTATTTTACTGTAAGCATTTGTGGTTGTGAATACAGTATTACACAGTACGAAAGAAAATAAATATTCTACCAGTCAAAAGTTTTTAAACAGTAAGATTTTTAATGTTTTTTTTAAAGAAGTCTCTTCTGCTCACCAAGCCTGCGTTTATTTGATCCAAAATACAGCAACAATAGTAAACTTTTGAATTAGTTTTACTATTTAAAATAACTGTTTTATATTTTATTATATTATATTTATTTGAATATATTTAAAATGTAGTTTATTCCTGTGATTTCAAAGCTGAATTTTTAGCATCATTACTCCAGTCACATGATCCTTCAGAAATCATTCTAATATTCTGATTTGCTGCTCAGAAAAAAAAAAAAACCATTTATTATTATTATTATTATTTTGTTAAAAACAGCTGAGTAGATTTTTTTCAGGTTTCTTTGATGAATAGAAAGTTCAGAAGACCAGCATTTATATAGAAATTTTTCTATTCATCAAAGAATCCTGAAAAAAGGTACTTAACTGCTTTAAATATTAATGATGATAATAATAATAATAATAATAATAATGATAATAATAATAATAAATGTTTCTTGAGCAGCAAATCAGCATATAAGAAAGATTTCTGAATGATCATGTGACACTGAAGACTGGAGTACTGATGCTGTAAATTCAAAAGCTTTTTGTCTATATCACAATATATTACATATTTACAATATATTCACATAGAAAACAGTTATTTTAAATAGTTTAAATATTTCACAATATGCATTGCATAATTCATAATTTTGAAAAAGGTGATTATTCCAAGGCTTATTCTAAAGCCATGATTGGTTGGTGTTAAGTAAAGCAATGAGTGTTTGCACAAGTGAGGTGTTAGTGTGGGGCACTGATGAATTAGTGTGGCATTTTGATTGGTTGTGTTTGAAATAGAAAATCAAGATAATTCCTGTTAGATTTTTGTGTGTTACATAGAGAATTGTGTGTTGTGTTTTGTAGTGTTTTATGAAATTGAAAACTGAGTCAAAGGCTGAGAATTAGCATATGGTTTTGCAGATTTGGTGTGTGGTTCTGGTGTTTGAGTGTCAGGTTTCAGAAATTGTAGAAAAGAAAAGAAAAGATTTTGTGTGTAAGCAGTTGAAAAAAACTGTAAGTTCATGTTAGAGCTCACACTTCTTTACTTAAACTTACAAAGTAAAAAAGTGTAGTCAGTACTTCTACTTTTACCAGCGTATTTTTAAACATGAGTATCTGTACTTCTACTTGAGTGAAGGATGTGTGTACTTTTGCCATCTCTGCAAAAATGTACATAGGCGCTCATGAAAGAAGAGCTTTAGGTTTTGAATAACTGTGCATACATCCAGAAATATAATATTAAGGTAAAGGTGTTTGCAATGTATGACAAATATTTGCTTTTGAGATGTGTTTGTGATATTTTGAATGCAGTGCTTCATTTTGCAAGAGATGTAAGGCATTTTGCATTTTGTGTGTGCAATTCTTGGATTTGTGTGTAAAGTTTTGAAAAATAGAAGCAAAATTTTGAAAATGTGTGTAAGCAGTTGAAAAAAACTGTAAAACAACTTAAGTAATGTTCAAAAATACTTTCCTAGTATGCTTTATTAAAGAAGTATAATGCAAGACTGACAACTCTCACACATTCAGTGTGACACTTACGCAATTTACACTGTTGTCAGAGTTTGACGCCACAAGCCTATTTTTTTCATGCACACCGATTGATGTGATATCTGATATCTTTTTTCTTTTTTTTTTCTTTTTTTTTTTTATTATTAAGAACATTTAGAACACCTACAGCTGGTTTTAGTTTCTTATTTAAATCCATAATTTATTTTACTACCCATCATTTCATATTTATGTTCAAAATGTTATGTTTGAAACATTATATATCATAATATTGAAATAGTATTGAAATGTTATCATAATATTACTAATGCAATTATCTTTGCTTTAAGTGCTGAGATGCGCAAAACATTTCATATATTAATGTAACAGCAATAAACTTCTAGCCTCAAGTCTCGAATCGAGGCTTCATCTGACACACCCCTTAACACAAGATCCGATGCCTCGGTTCAAATGCCACATCACTAGTTAACAGTCATTGAAGATTTAAGGATTCAAACTTGCTAACTATGTGGGAGCACAGCTTCGAACAGCACCGAGCACCGTAACAACATCTCTCATAAAGGTTTGCAACTTTACAAAGTAAACAATGATCCGAAAAACACGTAGCCTTTCGCTAATTAGCACACAGAATAGCATTGGTATTCATGGATTTCAGTCACGTGACTTTTTAGTCACGGCCGCCGTCTTTAGGACCTTGCGTAGTAACTCCTTTGTGATCAGAAACCAAAATAACACTTCATCAACAATGAAAAACATTGTTTGTTTGTTTGTTTGTTTTTTAAATAGATACATTAGGATTAGATCCTTATTTACTGTCAAGCGAACTGCTGACCCACTAAAGTTCAGTGAAAACGTACCATTCTGACCTCATACACAATCCCCCTCCATACACTCGGGCCAGTTTCAGGTAAATTCTCACCTGCCAGAGACTTGTCTGTCGGCCGTGCCCTGCCTGGATGTCTGTGTACTCAGTGCCAGATTCTGGACCCAATCAATCTGAGACAGCCGTAATTTACCGACACTGCCGTACCCATCCAAGCCGGAATCGGCCTGTTGCGCAGCACGGCAGACTTAGCCTGTTCATTAACTTGTACTGTTCATTAATATTTAATTTAAAATTGATAACGTTACCTAGCCAAAACGTTTACTTTTATTTTAATTATCTAGATTAGAATACATAAATAACATGACTTAACAAATCTATAAACATCTCATTATTGTGAAAGCAATTTTAATGTCCATTAAAGAACTCGAGTTGATCAAGCTGGTGTGGCTGAGTGGGTAAGTTTCCTCCCCTGTATTTAGAATGACAGCCTATCAGAACTGGGTATTTGTTATATAAAGGCTGCGATTAGGCTACCTGAGATGCGTCATTGCTAACTCCGCCCCTTGGTGCGTGCAGGTTTCCGCCTACTAGGTATGTTTTTATCTGTTCGGCTAATATTGCAGGGAGCTCGTGCTTATCAGTTAATCCTATTTATTTATTGTAGTTGGAATGGGGAGGATTCCATGGGAGGATTCCGGGGAAGCAAACAGGTCTACCTGAGCTTCGCCGAATCGACTCCAGATGAGCTGGACCACCTGAGGGTGCAGTCGCCATTCTCCGGGGAGAGAAAGCTGACGTGAGAGCGCATCGGCTGCACAATACAGCTCCTCCAGAATGTGAACAGCGTGCAGCGATGGAGGGCGAGTTGCGACATGCGACGGGAGCACAGACCACCCTGTCGGTTGATGTACGCTACTGTTGGAATATTGTCTGTTTGGATTACCATGTGCTTGTTACACAGCACCAGCAGAGATTGGTGCGTCGAGAAAGCGAACTTTGTCGGCGTCACTCATCTGCGCCAGGTGCTCCTGGACCACCATTGTGGACATCACCTGCCCAAAGGACCACGCCGTGACTTTCGTCGCCTGGAGAGCGAAGTCAGTTGCCGTGCGCAGCTGCTGCATCAGCCTTGGGTCGGGACCACCCTGGTGCAGCTCTTTTAGTGCCTTGGCCTGGTGAACTTGCAGGATGGCCATAGCATGCAAGGCAGAGGCAGCCTGGCCCGCAGCGCTGTAAGCCAGAGAGTGCTGACGACAGCTTACAGGCTTTGGACGGGAGACAGGGACGATTCCTCCAGGTGGCAGCGTTTTGAGGGCACAAGTGCACCACAACTGCACGCTTCACCTGGGGAACATCCACGTACCCCCTGGCTGCCCCGCCATCCAGGGTGGTGAGGAGGGAGGAGCTCAGACGCGAATGAGCCGTATAAGGAGCCCGCCACGTCTTAGTCTAAAGATTTTTACAGCTTTAACATGGACATTACTACATTCTTGACAAAATATGATAATTCATTTAAATTACTTGGTAACTTCATCTCACAACCCCATTATGATCAAGTAAGTAACGGGGTTGAGTGTGACGGGGTTGTGATTTTTTGCTCTAAATGGTCACTGCTCTAAATGTAGTGAATAACAGGAGAGCACATGACATGCATGATATTAAGAAAACATGTATATTGCTAAAAGATCAAAGATCATTTTAATAAGTAATATTTTTCTGTCTTTATTTAATGTAACAGGGTTGAGTCGTTAAGCTTGACAATCACAATATCGCAATATTAATAAATTATAGTTATAAAAAAAAGGTGGTAAGTTGCCTGTGTCTGCTCACAATGTTGTTCAGAAGACTTATAAGATGCCACTTCCTGTTAATGTTGTCACATAAAGATCACTTCATTATTTTTATGGGGGGGTGATTTGTGTAACAGGGTTGAGGAGTTACTGAGGTGTATAAATAATATGATTTCAATGAATAATCATGAATTTACTTAGAAAAAAAAAAACATTACCAGCAAAAAAGCACAGATAGATATTTATGAGAATGACAAAATGTATGGACCTTTTTCTTATTTTATTATTCATATCCCAAGTACACTTTCATAGAAGGCCATGAGGTACATAACAAAATAGGTGGTGTCAACGGAAAAAAACAAGATCATTTCTAATATAAAGATAAAATGTCATGTTTTTCACCCTTATTAAGGGAGACATTTCAATTAAACCTCTTGGGTCTGAGGGTGTTTTGGCACCCTGGAGAAGTTTTGACATGCCCTGACATTTGTGCTTTTTCAGTATCTTAAAAACATATTAATGGCTGAAGTCTAATTATATTGTAATCAGCACAAACTGGACTACAATAATATGCAAGCAACATTAATGTACATGTTTGTGTTTTTGAGAAAACAAAACAAAAAAATAAATTAAGTCACTGAAATAAGGCCATGAAACACATTCTGAACATTACTTCACAAGACATTTGAGAACTGGATGTGGTAGGCTAGAGTTTTTTCTACAAGATGATGTGAAAATCATCTCATTCACTGGTTTACAGAAAACAATATATTGATTTAAATTTTCTAAAATGTGTTTTGTGATTAAAAGGGAATATGCGAGGGAGTGACAACGGCCATGAATATTTAGTGATTTACACCTGAGAGACAAAAGGCCCTCCTCTAATGGCCCATCAATGAGACTGTGACTGTCAGGTAAGAAACAATGTACAGAAACAGTAGAAACAGTAGTCCAGGAACTTTACCATAAAATATATGAGTATAGTTGAGCATCTGATGTTGGTACAGCACTCTTCAGGTGGCATTCATGTAGCATTCATCTGTGGTGCAGGTATCAGATCACTAGAAAAAAAACCAGATGTCGCCCTCTCACATTCATATTATATTGACTGTTACACCACTCCCAGGACTACGTTTCCCATCAGCCATTGCACTTATCACCTGTGTCCAATCAGAGACCCTATTTAAACCCCGGACTTCCTTTCACTAGTGCTGAGTATTGAATTGTTGTCAGCATTCATACAAAGCGTTGTCCTAGTTTCTTCCTGTTTTGCCTTGCTTTCCCTGTCTTGTTATCTAGCCTAGTTACTTCGTTTAGTCTGTCTCGCGCCTGCCTTTTTGAAACCCTCGCCTGTCTTTTCGGATTTCCCTGAAGCCTCGCCCTTCGGATTCCGTTCTCCGTTCTCTGACCCTAGCCCGCTTTACGGACTACTCTTTTGTCTTGCTCTAACATACCTGTATGCCATTGCCTGACCCTGCCTGTTTGACCATGTCGTTGTCGATGTCCCTTAATAAAGCTCTGCAGATGGATCCGCCCGTTTCACGCTTCATTCATCACGTAACAAATATATACATGTAGTATAATTTTGTAGTCATAGACTCATAGACACATGCTTTATACTATCGTAAAAAATGACATTTTATATCTGAGAAACTAATTATTTTTTAGCATGTTAAACATCCATTCACAAACTTAGTATTAATAATGAACGTCTCGGTTACGTATGGTAACCCTCGTTCCCTGATGGAGGGAACGGAGACGTTGTGTCGAGTAGTGTACGACACTAGGGGTCGCTCTTGGGAGCCCAAACACCTCTGACAGTATAGAAATAGGCCAATGAAAATTGGGTGTGCAGATCTGCATAGCTGGCCACGCCCCGTTCATCCGGGTATAAATAGGGCAGCGTGTGCATCTGCTCACTCGTTCTGATGTGAGGAGCCGAGCGTCTCAACTCACTCAGAGACGGTCCAGAGTTGTGGCATGGGAGACACAACGTCTCCGTTCCCTCCATCAGGGAACGAGGGTTACCATACGTAACCGAGACGTTCCCTATCTGTCTACTCGACACAACTCGGAGTGTACGACACTAGGGGTCCCCTGTCAAATCACGCCACAAGTCTGGCCGTGTCACGAGTGACCGGGCGCAGATAGTAACAAGCCAGCGTGTTAACATAAGTGCGACTCACCTCTTCGTGACCTTCCAACGTCCAAGAACTGACCTGTTACAGCAGTGCCTTGCAGCCGGGCCTGTCTCAGTGGAGCGGCTGAGCGTCTTGGTGGACGTTGGGGAAGTGACTGTTTCCCGAGGGAAAGAGGCACTACGGAGATCACAACCTGCCCAGAGGGGGGGTATAAGTGAAAATTGTTAGGTATGGGACCCAGGATGGGCCTCACGTAAGGGAGACAGCCAAACCTAGGACCTTAGAGACCAACCTGATCTCAGGGGAAACACCGCACCATAATGAGCTATAGGTGGAAAATACACACATGGGGCCGCCTGAGGAGCCACTACATATGGGGCACAACTCCAATCATGAATAAACAGTGTTCATACCTTATGCTGGAGTTAGCAGCGAGTTCCTCCGCAAAACTCTGCCACGTCTGGAAGTGCCAATGATGGAGGGAGGAGTCCAGGGTTCACATCAGGAAACCTACTGAAACTTAGAAGCGTAATCACCAATTAGGGGAAGCGCTTTGAGCAAGCTCTACACTGACCAGTGTGCTTAAGTCAAGTGCTTGCGTTCAAGACTCTAGCTGAAACTGGCTCCATGCGCAAATTGTAAAATCTGGCGAATGTATTTGGTGTAGCCCAACCTGCAGCTCGACAGATGTCTGTTAATGAGGCCCCGTTTGCAAGAGCTGCCGAAGCAGCTACGCCCCTGGTTGAATGCGCTCTTATTCCTAGTGGGCAGGGTAAACCTCTGGCCTCGTAGGCCATCCGGATTCCGTCCACTAACCAGTGGGAAATCCTCTGTTTGGAGACAGCCTTCCCCTTCTGCTGTCCTCCATAACAGACAAAGAGCTGTTCCGAACGTCTGAAGGGTTGAGTTCGTTCCAAGTAAATGCGCAGGGCACGGACTGGGCATAACAAGGTCAGGTTGGGATCATCTTCCTGGGAAGATGGACAACGTGAGAGTCTGCCGGTCCGAATTCTAGGCACGCATTGTTGACGGAGAGGGCTTGGAGATCTCCCACTCTTTTGACAGAAGTGAGCGCAGTCAGGAGCGCCGCCTTAAGGGAGAGGGCGTCAACCTCGACCGATTGGAGTGGCTCAAATGGATCCCGCTGTAGGCCCTGGAGAACCACAGCGAGATCCCAAGAGGGGATCAGATGCGGCCGGGGAGGGTTCAGTCTCCGGGCTCCTTTCAAAAATCTGATTATCAAATCGTGTTTCCCCACCGATCTGCCCCCCATCAAGTCATGATTAGCTGATATAGCGGCGACATGAACCTTGAGTGTTGAGGCAGAAAGGTGCCTGTCCAGGCCCCCCTGGAGGAAGGATAACACTGACTCGACGCCACACCTCCGTGGGTCCTCCCCTCGAGAGGAACACCAGTTCACAAATATGCGCCATTTCAGGTCATACAGCCGCCTGGTGGAGGGAGCTCTTGCCTGTAGGAGAGTGTTTACCACTGATGGTGAAAGGTCTCTGAAGTCCTCTTGGTCGCGTCCAGGGACCATAGATGGAGGTTCCAGAGATCTGGGTGCGGGTGCCAAATTGTGCCCTTCCCCTGAGAGAGGAGGTCCTTCCTCATGGGAATGCGCCAGGGAGGGGCTGATGCCAGGAGCACCAGGTCTGAGAACCAGGTTCTGTGGGGCCAGAAAGGAGCCACCAAGAGAATCTGTTCCCTGTCCTCCCTGACTTTGCACAGGGTCTGTGCGATGAGGCTCACTGGGGGAAACGCATACTTGAGCCGGTTCTTTGGCCAGCTGTGTGCCAGTGCGTCTATCCCGAGGGGAGCCTCGGATAGCCCGTACCACAACTGGCAGTGGGTGGATTCCGGTGAGGCAAAGAGATCTACTTGTGCCTGGCCGAATCGATCCCAAATCAGCTGGACCGCCTGGGGGTGGAGCCTCCACTCGCCTCCGAGCGAAACTTGGCGTGACCGAGAATCGGCCACACGGTTGGCTTCGCCCGGAATGTGAGTGGCCCGAAGAGACCTGAGTCTGTCTTGGCTCCATAACCAGAGATGGCGGGCGAGTCGTAACATGCGAAAGGAGCGTACACCGCCCTGGTGGTTGATGTAGGCTACAGTCGCTGTGTTGTCTGACCGGACCAACACGTGCTTGCCCTGAACCAAAGGTCGGAACCTCTTCAGGGCCAAGAGCACTGCCAACAACTCTAGGCAGTTGATGTGCCAAAGCAGTCGGGGGCCCGTCCAGACCCCGGAAGCTGCTTGCCCGTTGCAAACGGCGCCCCAGCCTGTCTTGGAGGCATCTGTGGTGACAACGATGCGTCTGGACACTTGTTCCAAGGGTACTCCTGACCGCAGGAACGCAAGGTCCGTCCAAGGGCTGAGAGTTTTGCGACACGACGGTGTGATGCCCACACTCATGGTCTCATGTGCATCAAACCCAGCGGCGTGACCGCGGCTGCGGATGCCATGTGCCCTAGAAGCCTCTGAACCTGTTTTAGGGGGACCATAGACCTGCATCTGAGTGTCGCCGCACACCTCAGCACTGATTGTGCACGTTCCGGGGGAGAGACGTGCCGACATACTGATTGAGTCCAGTTCCACACCGAGAAAAGAGATCCTCTGCACTGGGGAGAGTTTGCTCTTTTCCCAGTTGACCCGGAGTCCCAACTGAGCCAAGTGGTTGAGAACCACCTCCCTGTGCATGCACACTAACTCCAACGAGTGAGCTAGGATTAGCCAGTCGTCGAGATAGTTGCAGACGCGGATGCCCATTTCCCTGAGAGGGGTTAGGGCAGCCTCCGCTATCTTCGTAAAGATGAGGGGAGACAGGGAGAGGCCGAAGGGAAGAACTCTGTACTGATACGTCCGTCCTTCGAAGGCAAAGCGCAGGAACGGCCTGTGTCTTGGAAGAATCGAGACATGAAAGTACGCGTCCTTTAAGTCTATCGCCACAAACCAATTCTGAGCCCTGACGCACGTGAAAAGGTGCTTGAGGGTTAGTATTTTGAACGGGCGCTTGTGTAGGGTCCGATTCAAAATCCTCAGGTCCAGAATTGGCCTGAGCCCACCACCCTTCTTGGGTACAATGAAGTAGGGGCTGTAAAACCCTTTCCTCATCTCGGCTGAGGGGACAGTTTCTATCGCACCCTTCGCCAGAACGACTGCACGAAGAACCGTGGCGATGCTGCCTCGCACTGAGGTAGCTAACACACCCCGGAATTTGGGCGGACGTCGTGCAAACTGGATAGCGTAGCCGAGTCGGATGGTCCTGAGGAGCCAGCGGGAAAGGTTGGGGATATTCAGCCAACCCGAAATATTCTCCGCTAGGGGTCTCAAAGGAGTTACACCCGATGCACCAGGGATGGGGGTCGTGTGGCTGGGAGGGCAGTGCGTGGCCGGAGATAAGAAGCCCCGGGACCCACTGGCTGCCACACCCAGCAAATTTGTGCCATGAGAGCTGACCAGAGGATTCCCCCGAGAGGGGAAATCGTCCGAACAAGCTCGATGTTTCAGGACATGGGGGAACACAGTGGGTGTGTGACCGCATGCCCTGGATGGAGGACACAGCACCCGACCGTCGAGCAGAGGGTCGGAAGTGCTGTGTGTAACGCCCAGAGAAGGAAGAAATTGCTCTTTTATTGACCATGTGGTGGCCGTCTGCCCGGGGACAGACAGCCGGTTGGAAGCCGAATCCAGCGCTCGTCCCCTCGTCGAGTGCGGATCCGGACAGGTCAGGCGATCCCTCCTCCCTGGGCGGCCCGTCTCAGGACCGCTTCGAAGCCTGGCGAGGGTTCTTAGTGGCCTGAGAACGAGCTGACGGTGCCACCTTCCTACGAGAGCTGGACCGCGGGGCGGGTGCAGCTGCAGGACCGGCAGGTCGCGGGTCCTGAGCTGCTCTCGTAGGCGGCCTCCCTCGGCGCGAGCAGGCGGGGGTTGCTGCCTCGGCGGAGCTGGGCTGGAGCTTGCCACACGCCGAGGCAGGATGTGCTTGATGGCCTCCATCTGCTTCTTCACCGTGGAAAATTGTAGTGCAAATTCCTCCACGGTTTCGCCAAAGAGACCAGCCTGGGAAATGGGAGCGTCGAGAAAGCGAACCTTCTCGGCATCTCGCATCTCTGCCAGGTTTAGCCACAGGTGGCGCTCCTGGACCACCATAGTGGACATCGCCCTCCCCAGAGCCTGCGCCGTGATCTTCGTAGCTCGTAGAGCATGCAGTTCCTGCACCAGCTCTGGGTCGGGAACACCCTCGTGCAGATCTTTTAAAACCTTGGCTTGGTAGACCTGCAGGATTGCCATGGCGTGCAGGGTGGACGCGGCTTGCCCAGAGGCCGAATAAGCCTTCGCTACGAGAGTAGACGAAAACTTACAGGCCCTGGACGGGAGTTTCGGTTGGCCCCTCCAGGAGGCGGCGTTTTGCGGGCACAAGTGCATCGCAATCGCTCTCTCCACCTGGGGGACCTCCTGAGATTAGGCTCCTCCCGAACCTACATTTGGAACTTCATTAAGAATTCAATTGTAGAGCTCTCTATCTCAATTGTCACTAGTAAGAATGCAATTGCAGAGCTCTCTAATTCAGTTGTTACTAGTACAAATTGCATTAAATAGGTCTCCAATTTTAATTCTTACTAGTAAAATTTGAATTAGAGAGCTCTCCAACCTAATTTTTACTAGTAAGAATTCAATTGGAGAGCTCTATAATTCAATTACAGAGCTCTCTAATTCAGCTGTTACTAGTAAGAATTGTATTAGAGAGCTCTCTAACTGTATTTTCTTACTAGTAAGAATGCAGTTGTAGAGCTGTGTAATTGCATTCTTACTAGTAAAAATGTAATTGTAGAGCTCTACAATAGCGATTCTTACTAGTAAGAATTGCATTGTAGAGCTCTCTATTCAACACAATCTCATTATGATAATTGCGCCTCATGCATATTCATGGCATGGGTGAATGCCTGTCCTGATAGGCTCCTGGGCAGTCCATTGATATATAACGGCCTTGCATTATGAGTGTCCTGAGTTCGAGTTTGGGCTGGTCTACTTGCACAACTACTTCCGCATTCTACTTCCGGTTAGCGTCCAGCGCAGTTTCTCATGAGAACGCAGATTATTACTACATTTTAGGGCTGGCATTTCTTTCAAAAACAATTATATTCTCTGCATTAACATGAATTATATTCAACGTGCTGAAAGGTTACTATAAATATATTTCCCTTCAGTATGTGCATTCTGAATAATAAATAAATATATTTCCCCACTAACCTGCCGCATTCTCACGAACGGTATTTTTCTTTTACTGAGCATATTTCATACCTGATGAATGTAGAGTTTTAAATGAGTTTGACTGATAAACACCCTTACGAAAACACTTTTACTACAAATAGCCTACCATCGTTAAATTATGGACAGTGTAGTAATTTTGCGTATATTTTGTGATATTCTATTTTTCATTGCTTGTGTGTACGTCTACTTTTTGCAGCACTGGAATCACCTGTCACAAAGTACCTTTTGTATGTATTGTAAACATACTTGTCAATGAAGCTTGTTTTTATTCTGCACAAGAGGCAAAATTAATCAATTAAAACGTTTTTTTTTTTTTTTTTTGCTTGTTTGTTTGTTTGTTTTGTTTTGTTTTTTTTTTCCATGGTTGCTTTTTTAAGACAGTTTTCATTTTAATCAAATGTCTGTCAAGATGACATACAGACAACCAATGTTTATTTTTGTTTTTTGCTTTATTAAGAATATTTTCTTCATTCATTCTTTTTTCTGTGTACTCGTCTATGTTTTGTGTGTTTATTGTTACTTCAAATGTATGCACTCAAATAATTTCAGGGAAAATGTCTTATTGTTTAGGGAGAAAAAAACAGTCACTGCCAAACTTTTTAAGAAAACATTACAATTGGAGTACTGTTACATGATGAAATATATTTTCAATATAGGTGTTGTAGTATAACCAGCAGAAGGGTAGTGATGTGTGAACTGGATTTGGTAAAAGTACAGTGTGTTACAGTAAAGTTAACTATTATGTCCAATTACAGTGATGTTATTAACTATTTTTTCATAATTCATAAAAATTGTGTAAAAGCAACTATTTTCAAAATGAGTGTTGTAGTATAACCAGCAGGAGAACAGTGATGTGTGAACTGAATTTGGTGAAAGTCCAGTGTGTTAATGTAAAGTTATTGAGTATTTTATTAGTAACATCTCACTTTGCAGACGCCAGTGCATTGAGATCAACGTATTTTGTACAGAGTGGAGGAAAGCTTCTTTGGAGGAATACACAATTGTAGCTTGTTTTCTACATCACTACGGAAGAAAAGAGGCATCATTTGTGTAGTTAAAACCTTTTGCTCGTGAGCTATTGATCCCGAAAAGTCGAATCTGTGAATATCTTGCCAACTTTACTGAAATCATGGCATCATGGATTCTATCAAACACCAACAGATAAAAACCTGACCATCCCTGCTAAATATCTTAATGAAAAATTTAAAAATAAAAGATGTATTTTCACAGGTTTCTTTGTTCAAATTTACCAAGGGTACCAACAATTTTGACCACAACTTACATGCTGCCTACATCACATTCTTTCTGTGTCTTCCCCTATTATCCTTCAAAATCCAAGCAGAAATATGTTAAACGCTTATGTAATATAAAACGAAAACACATAGTGCTGAATTCATTTATTTGACTTGAACAGCTTTTGACATTAGTATATCACTCCATGAAATTGCATTGATGAACACATGAAATAATTACAGCTACAGGAACTACAAACTCTCTGGTCCTTCAGTAAGAGACATTCCCCCCCGAGACCCCATTCAGCCCAATCCAGTCTGAACAAGCTGAAGGAGAAGCAAACATGAGATGTTCAGCTGATCTACATTACTACAGCAACTATCAATGTCTGCATAAGCCGTCTTTATACAAGCGTGAACGCCGATAGCGATAGACTGTGGACTAGCGGATGTAATGTGCATGACGCTTTTTACAAACCACTTCAGAACTTAGAGCTGAGGAAAGACTAAAACAGGGCTCTTGGATCGGTGAAACAAGTCTGAGATTTTTGCTTCTCATTTTTTAAAGAGGCATTTGGAAATGTATACCCATTTCAATAGGAACATTATAGGTTTACAGTTCACATTTGTACAGCAAATGAATAGAATATGAAACGCCACAAAGAAACGTGTTACATTGACATGTCGTCCATTCAGAGGTAAGGCTTTATCTAAGATGTGACAATGTAAATAAAACCATGTACAAACACGTCAACATTCAGTGATTTATTTATTTTTTTGACATTTTCATTTGTTGTTCCAGTACAATTTCATTATTTTCCATTAGAAGTGATATGCATTTCTATCAAATTGCATTTGTAAATCTTCCGACCATTTTTATTTTTATTCCATAAGAACTGAACAAACAACACAATAAAAAAAGCAAAGGTCACATACACACAATGGTCCCATGATCATAAAACTCCTGAATGAGAACTGAGATGCTGAACTTGATTTCATCTGAGCTAAATATGAATACGTTGCAAAATGCTATTTTTTGTCTTGTTTTCCAGTAAAAATATCTAAGCAAGAAATATATGTAAACAAAATAATACTTATTTTTAGAGAATATTTTGAATTAACCTTTTACCTTACCCCATTAGATATTTGTATTTTTGTTTGCAACTAATGCTTAAAATGTGGAAAATTCAAGATATGCAATAAAAAATAAATAAAACACTGGAAAACAATACAAAATGTATTAGAAATGGTCTTTTTGTGCGCACACACACACACTGTTTTGTGACACATATGCATAACAAACATTTATCTGCATTGAGACTGATCAGTTGAGACTGATAAATGGTACAGAAGCTCTGCGTGATACAGGAAGGACTGCAACTACAGTAAGACATGATAAAATCTCAGCGCACTACAGTGAAATGGCATAAGATTCTTTATTTAGACTCAAAGCTGTGTGTTAATGGTCAATAACACACTGAACTAGTGTGGAAGATTTTAAAGCTGAAACCTCACTCCTCCAGCTGACTCACGTTATACCTGAACACAAACACACATAAACCCTTATAATGGAGATAAATAAACTAAAATATGTTTGACAACTAAATCCTGAGCTAATTGTACATACAATGTAATTTACCAAAAGACTGGAGTTGGCAGGATTTTTTAAAATGTTTTTTAAAGTTTTTTTTTTTTGCTCATCAAGGCTGCATTTGATCAAAAATACAGTAAAAAAAAAAAAAGTCAATTATAATGTGAATCTATGTTAAAATGTAATTGATTATTGTGATCAAAGCTGAATTTTCAGCATCATTACTCCAGTCTTCAGTGTCACATGATCCTTCAGAAATCATTCTAATATACTGATTTGCTGCTTAAAAACACTGTTCAAGGAACATTTCTGATTATCAGTACTGAAAACAGATAAAAAGTTCAAAAAGAACATCATTTATTTGAAATAAATGTGTAAACTTTTTCTGTCACTTCTGACTGATTGCTTTTATTTGACAAAAAAATAAATAAATAAATAAAATTTTTAGGAATCAGCATGCACAGGTTTTTACAAAGCAATAGGTTAGTAACATTAGTGTTTCTGAAAAAGAATAAGTCAACAGGACAGGAATTATTTAATACTTGATTTTTTATAAGATCTTTTTATGCAAGGAATAATTTAACATTAAGTTTAGATTAATTTAAATGTTATTAAAAATCTACACATCACTGTTTTTATTTGTAATTTTTGCAAAATAAAATTATTATTATTTTTTAAAAATATACTTTAAAATAAAAAAAAAGAAAAACAAAGTCTTTTTTTTTTTTTTTTTTTTTTTTTTTGCTATGGCGTTGAAATTAGTTTCAAGAATTATGAGGGTTTATTGGTATTGACTGCTGAAGTTTGCAATGACAACCCTTTTTATTTTTTGGAAAAGAAATGATAGGAAATTCTTCTGAATCTTTTCCATCAGAGAAAACTGAAAAAAATTCCACTCAGCTGTTTTCAACATAATTTGAGCAGCAAATCAGCATATTAGAATGATTTCTGAAGGATCATGTGACACTGAAGACTGGAGTAATGATGCTGAAAATTTAGCTTTGATCACAACAATCAATTACATTTTAACATAGATTCACATAGAAAACAGCTATTTTAAATAGTAAAAATATTTCAGATTTTTACTGCATTTGCTGTTCTTTGGATCAAATAAATGCAGGCTTGGTGAGCAGAAGAGACTTCTTTAAAAAAAAAACAAAAAAAACTTTTGACTGGTAGTGTGTATTTTGCACTGCTTTGCAAACATGTCAAGCGTATCTGCACGCACCTGATCTGCATGCCCTTGCTCCAGGAGCACATGTCTTTGCGCAGCAGCAGGTTGTTGAGGGTGACGGCGCCGATGATGTAGAACTGCTGCTTGACCACCTGTTTGATGAGCTCCGGGTCGGTGCCGTGCTGACACATGATGGAGTGGAAGGAGTTGAGCTGGCGGATGATGGAGTCCAGCGTGTACGTGCCCTCGTCGGCGATGCTGGACGTCCTCTTACGGAGACCCGTGTTGGAACTTGAATGTCTCCACTGCACCCACAGTGCTGTCCATGATGCTGAGAGGGGGGAGTGCAGGGGGTTTCTCTTGAAGTCTATGATCATCTCCACTGTTTTGAGCGTGTTGAGCTCCAGGTTGTTAAGACTGCACGAGACAGCAAGCTGCTCAACCTCTTGTCTGTAAGCAGACTCTTCACCATCCTGAATGAGGCCGATGAGTGTGGTGTCATCTGCAAACTTCAGGAGCTTGACAGAGGGGTCTTTAGAGGTGCAGTCGTTTGTGTACGGGGAGAAGAGCAGTGGGGAGAGAACACAACCTTGAGGGGCGCCAGTGTTTGTGGTGCGGCTACTTGACATTAATGTCCCCATTCTCACTAGCTGTTGCCTATCTGTCAGAAAGCTGGTGATCCACTGAGACATAGAGCTAGGAACAGAGCTGATTTAGTTTGGTCTGGAAGAGTGTAGGAATGATGGTGTTGAAGGCCGAACTGAAGTCCACAAACAGGATCCTCACATAGGTCCCTGGTCTGTCCAGATGTTGCAGGATGAAGTGCAGTCCCATGTTTACTGCGTCATCCACGGACCTGTTTGCTCGGTAAGCAAACTGCAGGGGGTCCAGTAAAGGTCCAGTGATGTCCTTCAGGTAAGCCAAAACCAGTTTTTCTAATGACTTCATGAAGACAGACGTTTCTTTGGGTTTCTTTGGGACGGGGATGATGGTGGAGCGTTTCAAGCATGATGGAACTTCACACAGCTCCAGAGACCTGTTGAAGATCTGTGAAAAGATGAGTGCCAGCTGATCAGCACAGGTTTTCAGACAGGCTGGCGTCACACCGTCTGGGCCTGGTGCCTTTCTTCTTTTGTTCTTTCTGAAGACCTAGCGCACATCTTCTTCACTAATCTGAAGTGCAGGAGGGGGGAGAAGGGGTTTGTTGGAGGTGTTAATGGTTGTGTAAGGAGATGGTCAGAACGAGTGTGGGGGGTTTCAAATCTACAATAAAACTCATTCAGGTCTCCAGCAAGTTGTTGATTCACCTCAGTGCTGGGGGATGGCGTCTTGTAGTTTGTGATGGCTTTCAGACTTTTCCACACTGAGGCTGGGTCGTTTGAAGCAAACTGATCTTCTAACCTTTTTGCGTAGGTCCTTTTAGCCGCTCTAATCTCCTTGTTAAGTGTGTTCCTGGCCTGATTGTATAAGACTCTATCCCCTTTTCTGTAGGCATCCTCTTTGGCCTGACGAAGATGTCTGAGTTTTGCTGTAAACCATGGCTTATCATTGTTAAATGTTAAATAAGTCCTGGTAGGAATGCATATATCTTCACAGAAACTGATATAGGATGTTACAGTCTCTGTGAGCTCGTCCAGATCGGTGGCAGCAGCTTCAGAAACACTCCAATCAGTCCATTCAAAACAGGCTTGTAAAACCCGCTCTGTTTCATTGGTCCATCTCTTTACAGTCTTCACTACAGGTTTAGCAGATTTAAGTTTTTGCCTGTAGGTCGGTATAAGATGAACCAGGCAGTGATCAGAGAGTCCCAAAGCTATTCGAAATCCGCGCTGCCGAAGCTTAACGAGAGCGCCAGCTCGCTTTCCCCGTCTGCGCGTCCTGAGGCGTTTGATCAGTGCCGCTGCTCCGCCAACTACAACGTTTAGCAAAACGTCCGAATAATACAAAACAAGCCCAAAACCATCAGCTAAACATCTGCACTTTGGTCTTGTCTGTTATACGGGAACAAGAGGCCCTGTAGGCCTGTAAATATGAAAGTACAGGTGCAGGTGGAGCTAAAGAGACAAATGCATTATGCAGAACATTTTTACATGCGAAGGCATTCACAGCATGTATTTTTATCTCTGTATGCATGACACAATTTTACATGTTCACACTGTGTATTTTCTCCATATAATTGTAAATGTTCTTCACATGGTCATTATTGATCATTATTATGTAAATCTCAACATATCACACATTCTTCTGCTGAAGCTAAACAGGACTTATTTTGATGTGTTTAATTTACCAAGAGCAAGATGAATCTCAGTAAATGCTGAAACAGAAAATGCTAAATGCTAAAACTTAAAAAAAAAAAAAAAAAAAAAAAAAAACATTTTATAAAAAAACTTTTTATGAAAAAAAAAAAGACAATATCCCTAATTGTTTTCAAAGTACTAAAATCACTAAACCTAAATAAACTAAAAATAAAACCAATTTTACATGCCTGTATGTTATTTATGTATTTCTGTTGTGTGCATAGAAATATCACAATTGTTACATGCAGGGCTTGAAATTTGCAACTTCTACAAGCCAACACAAAAATATCAGAAATAAACCAGATTATAAAAATCAGAGCTTAAACTTAAGTATATTTTTTATTATTATAATGATTACTGAGTTGTAATAACCCACCAGTTGTACAATAGTTTCAAATGCATCTCCGTCAATTATAATCAAGGACTGTTATGAAAACTTTTCTGAATGTTCAATTTAACTAATATTGCAGTTTTTTGTAAATTATGTAAATGTTAAGTGAATATACCATATCATTTTGCCAACATGTTTAATGTTTTCTGAATGCTCTAAATCAAGTAATAACATTTAAAAAAAATTATCTAAAAAAATAAATAATTTCATAAATTATGGATAATATTTTTTTTGTGCTAACATTTTGAGAACATCTAAGAACATTTCAATTATAAGTGTCTCACAGCCACACAGTCTTTGGACATTGTGGTCACTTCTCGTGCCTCTGTATTTTTCTGAAACATTTCTTGTGTTGTTCTATGTTCTGTAGAGCTACTTGACAAAGACACAGATGAAGTTCCAGCAGAGAATCTGGGAGCGGGAGAAAGACATTCAGGAGCTGAGAGACGCTGTGGAGTCTCATAAGGTGAGTGCTGAGAGGAAAAGAACAAACGCAGAGACAGTTAGATCTTTCCTCCGGCGCTAAAGACCTTGCGGCCCCACTGTAACCCGCTGTGATTGTGATGTGTGTCTAACAGCGATCTGCACAGGCAGCAGTGAGGGAAAACGAGATGATCTTTACTGAGCTCATTCGCTCCATTAAGAAAAACCGCTCTGATGTGACACGGCTGATCAGAGATCAGGAAAAGGCTGCGGTGAGTCAAGCTGAAGGACTCCTGGAGCGACTGGAGCAGGAGGTCAATGATCTGAGGAGGAGAAACGCTGAGCTAGAGCAACTTAAACACACAGATGATCACATCCATTTCCTGCAGGTAACTGGGATAAAAAAAAAATGTTGTGACACAGGACATTTGACATCATTTTCCAGCTCTAGTTAAAGTGTTATAAAGTGTCTTTTCAAGTGTTAGATTACTATGGCATATCACTGAAGAGAAATCAACAAAAGCTGAACATATTTGACTGTGACTGTTTTTGTTTTGTTTTTTTTTTTTTTTTTTTTTTGTTTGTTTGTTTCAGGGATTTCAGTGTCTATCTGCACCTCTTGAACCAACAGAGAGAATAACAATCACCTCACCTCTCCCTGTTAATGATGTGAGACAGTCTATCTGTCAAATGAGAGAGAAAATTGAGAAATTCTGTAAAGAGGAAATCAAAAGGATTTCTGGTAGGTAAAGCACTAAACCTTTGTTTACCAAAAAAAAAATGCTGTTTCATCTAATGTTGTGTTGAAAACCTAAGAAAACATTAGACATCATTACAGATATTTTGGTGGTTGTACAGTACATTATACTACAGTACAGTCAACATTTGAAGTGGATCAAAACCTTTCATCATAGCTGTCCTAAAACTAAAATAATATCTGTTCTTGTCTTAGTAAGTTGCAAAATAAAAAAAAAAGTTTAAATATAGACCAATTTGGAGTAGACACCACATTTACATCACTTGCAGCTGCGCGCGCATAGTGGTTGCAGAAAAACATTGCTAGGCTAACAAGTGTAGGTAAACAGGTAAAATTCATGGAATAAGAGGAAAAAATATATTTTTGTGCCTTTTGTTTTAAAAATCGGCATGCAAATAATTTTTTTTTTTAAAGAATACGGTCGTCAAAGACGCCATTTGAAGCTAAATGCAAATGTTTAAACGGACATGAAAACTGCCATGATTACTCTACTTTTAATGCATATTTATTTGATTTAAACAATAGGTCTACTCAATATTTATATATGCCATTCATAGGGGACGTATTGTATTAGCCCTACAGTTACAGCATGAAATATTATTTAAATCTACTACTATTAACATTTTACATAACATTTATTTATTTTATTTTAGTTTATATCTCCTAATTCTGACTTTATAATTTGATTTAACAAAACTAGTGAGTTTGTTCATTCTGAGGGGAAAAAAGCCACAAGTGTGGAATATAAACTCTGAGCTGAGGGGAAAAGAGAGAATAACAAGTTATTTTTAGAATTTTTTATTATTAGAATTGTGAGAATAAAGTCAGAATTTTTAAATATAAAATCAAATTGACCTTTTTTTAAATTCTTTTATTCCATGCCTCCATCAGTGTTGCCAAGTCTGCAGTTTTCCCATAGAAATGGACTACTTTAATACTGTTGCCGAGGGTTGTTTTTGATGTCCGCGGGTTGAAGCGACCCCGATAACGTCATCATTTAGCCCCTAAAATGTGAATTTACCATGGAAACCCTGACAAAGAAAACGTGTATTTTATCCCCCGGAATGCGATTTTTAACGGGGACCCCCCTCGAAACACGATTGGGCTAGTTTTGGGCTAATTTTGAGTAGCAATTGGGCAGCTTTTGTTGTGAAAATCTGGCAACCCTGGCCTCCATATAAACTGCTACTTGAACCGCCCACAAAAACGTCATCCCCGTTTCAGATCTGTGAGACTATCCCACTATCTCTAACGTCAATTTCGCTGAATAACAGTGCTTATCGCTGGGTGACAAGCTCTTGTAATATGCAGAGAACATTTTGAAAATGACATCTAATCAATATAATCTATAATCTTTTAAAATCTAACTATTTTGTACCATATCCGTTTAATTCTCTAGCCATAAAGGCTATCTCTCCTGGGTTTTCTGCAACCAATGTGCGCGCATCCCGAATGTTTACAAACAGATAATTGGTCTATAGAAGGCAAGATAACGAAAAACAAACAAAAATTATAATATATACAATATAATAAACACCAGTGGCATAATTACAAATGCATTGGGCCTTTAATATTAGATTAAAGGTTAGTATGCAAGAAGGCATTTGGATGTTCAAGTACATTCAAGGAGTTTAAATAGAACAACAGAAAACCAATATTCACAGATACAAGCAGAAATAATTGTCCAGAAAGATTACAGAATGAAATTAATATCCAGTGGGCAAAGATGAGCAAACAATATCTTATAAGCACAAGAACATCTGTCTCCCATAGAGCCAAAAGAACTTACAGGCTTGCACAATTGACTCACATGTTACGTCAACAAAGGTGAATTAAACTGATTAATGAATTTTAATCATGATTGTACCTGGGCAAACTGTCAAATTAATTTATTAAACCTTTCCCTTCTAGTTGAATTCTCAAAACACTGACAGATAAATATACTGTAAAGCGTAATGTAAATGAGCTTTTCATGATCAGCTACATGAAAACAACAAATTTAGTATTTAAATGTTTTCTGATCTCTAATATATTTGATCTCCATCAGATTCTCATCAGTTCACTCTTGATCCAAACACCGTGAACAAACACATCCGTCTGTCGGAGAGGAACAGGTCGGCTGCATACACTGACACAGTCCAGCGTTATCCTGAACATCCAGACAGATTTGAGGTGTATTATCAGGTGCTGTGTGGAGAGGGCGTGCAGGGACGCTGCTACTGGGAGGTGGAGTGCAGTGGTGACGTGGGTGTGTCACTGTCATATAAACACATCAGCCGAAAGGAAACGAACACAAAGTGTTTGTTCAGATGTAGCGATCAGTCCTGGAGTTTGTTCTGCACCAACTCCAGATTCTCATTCAGACACAATAATATGGAGACTGATCTGCCTGTAAAGCGCATCAGCAGCAGAATAGGAGTGTTTGTGGATCACAGTGCAGGAAGTCTGTCCTTCTACAGCATCTCTGACACAATGACGCTCATCCAGAGAGTCCAGACCAAATTCACTCATCCGCTCTATCCTGGGTTTAGGCTGTACAATGGATCAACAGTAACACTCTGTGATCTAACAATATAGAACAGCTTTAATAAATAGCTTTAACCAGTAACCATGAGATGTCGGTCCTGAGATTTTCAATGGCGCTCGTCCATTAGCTCTTTTTCTGCTTTTTAGTGTCTGTTTACAAACACAGATTGTTTTTAATTAGAAACCTTTAGAGCGAATACACTGAGGTAGATACACTGTTGCCAACTTAGCAATTTTGTTGCTAGATTTAGCAACTTTTTTGACTGCCCTAGCATCTTTTTCTTCAAAAAGCACCAAGCAACAAATTTAGCTATTTTTAAAATGTATTTGCCAACTTTTAGCAACTGTGACACAAAAATTGGAAATCAAAGGTGTCTAGCAGGACACATATCACGTGAATCAAGTTGCAAGATGCAGCTGTTTAATAATAATTCTTCATTTATGATAACACCTTGTTATTAGTTTCTACTTGCACTTGGCAATCACTTAAAATATGTTGGAAGATGGAAAAAAAAAAACACTGTTAATTTCTAAGTTGTAACCTGAGAACACAAATACAATGTGTAATTTTAAATTCAGATAAAAAAAAAAACATGCACAAAATTTCTTCAAATTAACATTGCACTGTGCCCTATTTTACAGACTTTTCTTAAAGTGTAGAATACCAACTACCAATGCACTGCTTAAGAATCTAATTGTTCAGAATGTATAGTTAATAAGAAAATACATAAAATTTAAGTCTATGCTCTATTATTCTATGCAGTTTTGCATTGATTACATTATGATTTCATCGTGCAGTGACATCACAACGTCATTTATCAGCACGTTCTCACTCCCACCTCGTCACATATTGACGCTTGGTCAGGGCACCTTTAGCGTAATTTGTCAATGCACAGGGTCCTCCATTGTTTTTTTAGTTGTTTGTCTGAATTTAATGGTTTGCATGCACTTGTAAAAATAGAAATATTTTTATAGAAATGTATACTTTCATTGGAGCACCTAAACCCACCCCTACCCTAAACCTACCCATTTCTAAACAATATAAAAGACATAGCAGACAAATATAAGTACAGTCACAGGTATTTATTGCAGAAACTGACCATAAACAAGCAGTATAAAAACATTACAAACAAGTCCTATTGTATTCCAGGTCTTCTGAAGCCATACGCTCTCTTTATGCAAAGATTGAAGGTTTTAATCGCTGAAATGATCCCGCTCCGTTAGCACGCTCACATCTCATTTAAAAAGATACTCCTGAACATTAGCGTGACGCGTTCGGACACGAGACACACAAGAGCCAATGACATTTCACAACAAGGCTGGCGACATTTTTTGAATTCGTGCACAGACAGACTGCAGCAGCACAGGACGGTGGATGAAGGCGGCGATCACGTCTATTCTTTTCACAAATCAATCATTTTGCCTCAGAACACATTGTGATCATAATGATCATTTTGCAGATTTGCATGCCAATTCAGAGTTGGGATCATCTGACGTTTTTGCAGGCGTTTTGTTGTCATCTCTTTACAGGTGTTATTGAGGTTGTTACCACTGAAATGAAGATAACTGGCATAATTTGAAGTTACATTACATATAAAGAGGCCCCCGCTCATTACATTTCACTTATAAAACTGAATATGCGTCATATTTTCAGTTTAATAAGTCTGCAATAAAGTACATAATAAAGCTTATCCTATTCTAATTGATGTTTAGGAGAGAGGTATCCTATTCATGTGAGGTGCAAAATGATTATGAGGTTAGTGATGTATACTGTCTCTTGGAATATTAGCCATATATGTAATAATTCACCAACACAGTATCATATGTTCAACATGAAAAAGTTGTGGTTGCCACTGCGTGGTTGTCAAAGGACAAAAGACAGTATGTAGTCAGTAAGAAAGTTCCCTACAGCATGGTTCATTTTTAACTGTTAAACACTTGTCAAAAACTTTGTCACCTTGTAAATGTAAACATTCCACAAATGTTACATACATATAGCTAATAGGAATTGTATAAAAAATACCTTCCTGTGTTCATCACACATATTATAGGGTTTGGCTTTTGAATCTGTTCATCATGTTTTCTACTGTTAGAAACACAAGTTGTCTGGCGAGAGCCCAGGATGTAGTATGTAAAAAAAAATTGGTCTAAACAGAGATCTAAGCCTTTTCTTTAATATTATGTAATAACTCAGAAAATTAATAATTTGATTAGGAACAATCTTACAAGACTTGTCAATAAAAACCTAATGATCTTTGCAATTCTTGTTTGCTTTTCTGCTAATTTCAACTTAATCTATATTTGTTCATTAGAACACATATGACAGTACACATCATAGATACAATGCTATACAGAGATATTGAAAAGAAAATACTTACAGTTTCACTTCAGTTCGTTGAGGAGTTTGATCATTCATTGAAACCACTGTCCCACGTTAACGTGGGCGTGGTTTGTGAGCATGACATGGGAGAATGGGAAACTTCCTTAAAATTGTGTGAAATACGCAGGCAAATAAAGCGCTTTATTTTGCATACCACATGTATACAACTGGTGAAACACGTTTTTAAATCTATGATCTGTGCAATTTCACATGTGACGAATCCCAGTTAACATGATCTCCAGTTGATCCATAACACCTGTTCCTCGTAATATATTAAAACGTCCACATGATTTTCTGCATACTAGATCATATTAACATTGAATAAATGCATTAATGTCTTACATTTACCTGGTATTTTGCAGATATTGCTGTATTTCAAAAAGAGGTGCCTATATATACGGCATATTTGGGCATTCCTTGCATTAGTTGTGATGTCCTTAAATGCAGTCTAGCTAGTCAGCTCGCTGGGTTTTGACACACAGCCGCTGAGTGTTTTACTCACGCTCGACGTCATGTAGTTTGGCTCTCTCCTCTTTTAGTTTGGTTTTCAAAGACTCAGACTCCGCCCGTCGCCAGTCCCTGACAGGCCATTTTTAAGAAAGCACAGATGGATGACGGATGTGTCAGTAAATATGCTCTTTATTATGAGCTGAGACTGATACAGCACAGTCTGCACAGCTGATGATGCTTTGCCTTTAGTACAAGGGTAAAAAAAGAAATTTCACAGAAAGATCAAGACGTATCGATGTCATTTTTAAATTTCTGCAAAAACTTCTTGAGTGGATAAAATCTGTGAATTATTTTATAGAATACTTCTTTAACTTCATTTGTTGGGAAAAATTTCTGAGGGAGTGACCAAACATATGTCCACTTAATACCATCAAAAAGTTTGTTCCAATAAGAAATGGAGAAAGGATTTGAAATAACAAGGTCCAAAAATAAAGACCTGATTTTGTGGTTTTTGAACAGAGAAACAAATAGAACAAACCACAGTAGAATCAGGGCTAGGAGGGCAAACAGAAATCGATGAGCCACTGTTAATATTTCTAAAGAGCATACAAATTTCTGAAGAGATGGCCTTTAAAACTGTATTAAATTCTTTCCTAGATATGGGAAAGTGATATCTTAAAATAAAATCAGAATAACTGTACAAATGGCCATCATTGTCAAATAATGGATTTACTAACATCACTCCATTACTGAACCAGTTTTCAAGAAACAAAGATTTCCTCTTATGTAAAATATTACAGTTGTTCCATATAAAACAAAAACGATGTGGCGAGAAATGATGCTTATAAATACGTTTCCAAGCCAAAAGCACTTGCTGATGGGAACTGGAAAGTTTGATAGGAAGTTTACTAATAGAATAATTACACATTCATAAAAAATTTATACATCCTAATTGAGAAAAGATATATTGTGGGATTATACTCCAAATAGAAGATTGATTGTGGAGAAAGCATTTTAGCCAATTCATTTTTAAGGTATTATTAAGAGAATCAAAGTCAATAAAATTTAAGACACCCTTATTATAAGAATTTTAAATAACTGATTTTCTAATATAATGAGTTTTATTTTTCCAAAGAAATATGAGCAACATCACGTCAACTTACTGGGAGGTTTATCAACATATAAAGAATGAGAAGCATAGGATAATCTAGAGATACCTTCTCCTTTAGTAAGCAAAGTCCTGCCTTTCAGTAATAAATCTCTTAATAACCAAAGATTATTATTATTATTTTTTTTTTTTTTTGTTCTCTCCATAATTGGGTTAAAATACTCCTGACATATTGCAGTGATGCTCGGGAATATTGCAGATAGAAGATGCAGCACCTTTTTAACTGGGAGTAACTCGCATTTATTTATATTAAGCAGAAAGCCAGAAGCATTTGAGAAAGATAAAAGAGACGTTAAAGCAATTGGGATGTGAGAGGAATCTCTTAGAAACAACGCAGTATGATCTGCCAGTTGGCTAATAATTAATTCCATTCCAGCAATAGAAATTCCCTTTACAAGACTCTCTTTAATATGTAAACTTGTGTAGCGATTAGAAAAAGATATGGGGAGATGGGACAACCTTGCTGTAACGCTTGTACAGAGGGGCAGAGACAGGGATAATGTTTAACCAGTTATTTACACAGGAGTGCAGTACAAGAGTGACGAGAAAACACAGGTAAGTAGCAAAGTCCTTTGAGCAGGTAAATCACAGCCGTTTCAGACTACACAGGTGGGTACACCGACAGCGGTAGAGCATACCTCACAAACGGTTCAGTCACTTTCCTTAAGGTGCTTGTTTTCCTTTCCTCACAGATCCATAAAAGCCAGAATCCTCCAGAAAAGTCCACGTTAAGCAAAACCTCTGACAGAGAAGCGTACATCCACAAGTAGAGCGACAATCAATGATACCAGCCGGTGAGTAAAGCACACAGGTAAGTATTTATACTGTGGTGGTGATTAGGTGCACAGGTGTATGTGATTAGTATTCAGGTGAGCGTTCACGTGTGCTCTGGTGTAGGGATCGTGTGGGTGACGTGACACTACCCCCCCCCCTCCACGGGTGCCTCCTGGCACCCCAGATTGCTTTCTTGGGCGGCCTCGTCCTCTGGGTGCTGGTAGTTCGGGGTGCCGTTGGTGGAATTAGGCGAGGAGAGCAGGGTCCAGGATGTCATCTCTGTCCACCCACGATCTCTCCTCTGGTCTGTAGTTCTCCCAGTCAGTCAGGTACTGGAGCCGGCCGCCCCCGGCGTCGGGATTGGAGAATTTCCTGGATACGGTAGATCTGGTCTCCGATGATCTCTGGTTGAGGTGGAGGGGGAGGCAGTTCAGGTTCTGTAGGAGGAGGAAGAACGGGATCAATGTAAGCCTTTAACAATGACACATGAAACGATGAGGAAATCTGGTACTGTGGAGGTAGGTTTAGACGGTATGTTGCGGCGTTGATTTGTGAATAGATGGTAAAGGGACCTATGTAGCAGGGACTCAGCTTCTTACAGGGCAGACGGAGGCGCATGTCGCATGTGGATAACCATACCTTATCTCCTGGATGGTGAGTAGGAGTGGGTAACCTGCGAACATTGGTGTTCTCCTTATACCTCCGCACTGCTCGCTGGAGATGGACATGAGCTGAATCCCATACCCTCTCGCTCTCCCAGAACCAGTGATCTACCGCGGGGACTTCTGAAGCTTCATCGGACCAAGGGAAAAGAGGTGGTTGATAACCTAGAAAGGGGGTTAGACCTGTGGATTCTTGTCAGAGTGAGTTCTGGGCGTATTCGGCCCATGGCAGATACTGGTTCCAGGTGTTCTGATGTTGGGAACAATAGGTACGGAGGTAGCGAGAAATTTCCTGGATCTTCCGTTCGGTCTGGCCGTTGGTTTGAGGGTGGTACCCTGAGGAGAGACTAACCGTGACACCGAGCAGTTGGAAGAAAGCCCGCCAGACCCTGGAAATGAACTGGGGTCCACGATCGGAGACGATGTCCTCAGGCAAGCCAAAGTTTCTAAACACATTCTGGAACAGGGCTTCTGCGGTCTCAAGAGCTGTGGGAAGACCCTTGAGGGGAATGAGTTTGCAAGCTTTGGAAAATCGATCAACAACTACTAAAATAGAGGTGTACCCATTAGACGGCGGTAGATCCGTGACAAAGTCTACTCCGATGTGGGTCCAGGGCCGGCGGGGAATCGGATGGTGGCAGTATCGGCTCGGGGTTTTCATCGACTGGGTCTGAAGAATGCATTCTTGACAATGCATCAGCCCTACTGTTCTTATGGCTGGGCTGATATGTTATGTGGAAACGGAAACATGTGAATAACATGGACCAGCGGTATTGTCGGGCATTGAGTCGTTTGGCATTCTGTAGGTACTGAAGGTTCTTATGGTCAGTAATCACCTGAAATGGATGTTTAGCTCCTCCGAGCCAATGACGCCACTCCTTGAGGGCCAGCTTGATGGCGAGCAGTTCATGGTCTCCGATCCCATAGTTCTGCTCCGCCGGGGTAAGCTTCTTAGAGTAGTAAGCACATGGGTGGAGAGCTAGGGGTTCACCTGACCATTGTGACAATACAGCTCCTACTCCTGTGTCGGCTGCGTCCACTTCGACCACAAAGGGTTTGTTGGGGTCAGGATGTTGTAACACTGGGGAAGAAGTAAAGGCTTGCTTAAGGTTGTGGAAGGCTTCTCGGGCATTAGAGTTCCACTGGAGTGTTTTCTTTGTACCCTTTAAAAGGGCAGTGCGAGGGGTTGTGAGTAAACTAAAATTCTTAATAAACCTACGGTAGAAATTGGCAAAACCTAGGAATCGCTGGAGATCCTTGATGGATATTGGTTCCTTCCATTGAGAGACCACGGAAACCTTACTCTGTTCCATGCGAACACCATCTCCAGAGATCACATAACCTAGAAAGGAGACTGATGACTGATGAAACTCACACTTTTCCAATTTTAGGAATAGCTGGTGTTCGCGTAGGCGTTGGAGTACTTGGAGTACATGATTTCGATGTTCCTGGAGATCATGGGAATAGATCAAAATATCATCTATATAGACTATGACAAAGTGGTGCAGGAAATCTCTAAAAATCTCGTTCATAAAGTTTTGAAACACGGAAGGACTGTTGGCTAGCCCATACGGCATCACCAAGTATTCGTAGTGCCCTAAGGGGGTTATGAATGCTGTCTTCCAATCCCCTTCACGAATACGGATCAAATTGTAGGCACTGCATAAATCTAGCTTTGTAAACACGTGGGCTTCTCGCAGTTCCTCTAAAGCTGCGGGTACTAATGGTAGTGGGTAGGCAAACTTGACCGTAGATTCGTTTAGAACTTGGTGGTCTATGCAGGGTCTAAGACCTCCATCCTTCTTAGTAACAAAAAAAAACTGGACGCAGCAGGCGAGGTAGAAGGTCGGATGAACCCCTGTTTGAGTGTCTCGTTGATGTAATTCTCCATGGCCTCTCTTTTCGGGATGGACAGCGGATAGACTTTTCCCTGTGGCAGTCGCGCGCCTGGCAGCAGGTCGATGCTACAGTCCCACTGTCTATGGAGAGGCAAGTGAGTGGCCTGTTCCTTACTGAAAATGTCAGCGTAAGAAGCATACTCAGAGGGGATAGTGACTGAACTGGTGGTTTCCGGGCTTTCAACTGAAGTGGACTGGACGGGAAGTACTTTGGGTGTGGTCTTTGTGGCAGATGACGTCACTAAACATTCCCCTTCACATGCGTCACTCCACCCCAGGATTTCCCCGGAGCGCCAGTCAATGTGGGGGCTGTGCCGGGTTAACCAAGGACGACCAAGTATCACATCGACGGTGGCTCTAGGTAATACTAACAGTGTGAGTTTCTCGGAATGGTTGCCATTTAAAATGAGTTTGAGCTCGACCGTACGTCGACTTATGCGTCCATCGCCCAGCGGTGTTCCTTGTATCGTAGAGATTTGGTAGAAAGTTTCACTCTCTACATCTGGGGTTTTGAAGTCGGTGAGACATTGAGATGAGATGGAGTTTCTGGCCACTCCAGAGTCCACCAATACATGTACAGGAAAAAGATAGGAATTAAACAGGTCGGCAGGAATGTGTGGAATATTAGATACAGAGGGTGTTAAGCGTACTGTACTCACCGCTGGGCGTTGGGGTCGGACTGGACAGTTTCGAATGATGTGGTTTGGTTCCCCACAGTACAGACATAGATGGTTCTGCATTCGTCGAGTCCGTTCAGAGGGTGACAATCGGTAAGTGTCTGTGATCATAGGTTCATCCTCACCCTCTGGGGAGGTGGCGCTGACTGGGCTGAGGAAACGGGGAAGCGAAGTATCTGGTGCACAGGCTGACAGATGCTGAGAGATGTGGATGGCCTTTTTGATGAAGCTTTCTAGGCTTACAGTGTCCTCATAAATGGCCATTTGTCTACGGATCGTGGGTTGAAGACCCTTTCGATAGGCGGCTAGCAAGGCTACATCATTCCATCCACTGCTGGCAGCTAACGCCAGGAAACGGAGTGTGTAGTCGTGAATATTATTTTTAGCTTGCTTTAGCTTAATGAGCTCGTCATGCACAGAGAGGGGGGTGAGAGCCACCCCGAAAACTTCGCAAAACTGAGTGAAGAAGGTTTTCATTGAGGCAAGCACCGTACTCTTTCCATTCCACAATGCCTCTGCCCATTGTAGCGCTCGTCCGGTTAGTAAAGACATGACAAAGGCAATTTTAGAGATATCGTTAGGGAAACTTTGACTATATGCTTCAATAAACAATGAACACTGCAACAGGAAACCGCTACAACCCTCCGGCTCCCCAGAATAACATTGTGGTCGAGCGATCGGGGTACTTGCGATCACGGAGGGTGTAGACACAGCGGGAGGATGTGCAGGTTGTAGCGATTGACGGAAGGCTTGCACCATTTCGTCATAAGGATCTGGAGCAGTTGCCGTGGGAGTAGCATTTGGATCCATATTGGTTTTGTGTCAGGGCTGGTATCCTGTAACGCTTGTAGAGAGGGGCAGAGACAGGGATAACATTTAACCAGTTTATTTACACAGGAGTGCAGTACAAGGGGGTGACGAGAAAACACAGGTAAGTAGCAAAGTCCTTTAAGCAGGTAAATCACAGCCGTTTCAGACTACACAGGTGGGTACACCGACAGCGGTAGAACATACCACACAAATGGTTCAGTCACTTTCATTAAGGTGCTTGTTTTCCTTTCCTCACAGATCCATAAAAGCCAGAATCCTCCAGAAAAGTCCACGTGAAGCAAAACTCTGACGGAGAAGCGTACATCCACAAGTAGAGCGACAATCAATGATACCAGCCGGTGAGTAAAGCACACAGGTAAGTATTTATACTGTGGTGGTGATTAGGTGCACAGGTGTATGTGATTAGTATTCAGGTGAGCGCTCACACGTGCTCTGGTGTAGGGATCGTGTGGGTGACGTGACACTTGCCTTATGCCACGTTTTAAAGAAAATCTAGGAGAAGTGCCATTAGTAAGTCGGATATCATATCCGGATATCGGATTATCATATTCCCATTATGATAAAGCATTTTAATACATTTGCAAAAAACAAAACCTACCAAAACCAAGTCTGTGCAAAGCCTGTAACATAAAATTATGTTCTAAACAATCAAATACTTTGTAGTAGTCAAGAAAGAGATAAAACTGTCAGTGGAAATAAGATCTGAGTAATCCAGCAATCTAAGATCAGGCCTATATTATTAGATATACATGTCTCTGGGGTATAAAACCTGATTGGCACTCATCAATTATATTATTAAGAATAGATTTTAATCTCTTTGCTAAAAATAAGGCAATAATTTTATAATCAGTATTCAATAAAGAAATCGGGCGCCAATTTTCAATTCAAAGAGGATCTCTATTGGACTTAGGAATTAAGGTTATTACGCCCTGACATAAAGAGGGAGGAAGCGTTGTTTTTTCAGTACTCTCTGAAAACATTTTATGTAAGAAAGGAGCCAATTTTTGATTAAACGCTTTCATAAATCTAAAATATAAATATAAATGCAGATAGCCCATCGGTACCGGGGGGATTTGTTACTTTTTCGATTACTGATTGAGTCAACAATTTCTGAAAGACTAATAGGTGCATCACATAGACAACAATCTTCACCACAATTTTTTTTTATGTGCGATAAGGAATCAAAAAATTCAGTTGCTGATTCCTGACAAAATTTAGAGGAATATAAATTCTTATAAAATCTGGCACAAAAATCTGCAATTACCTTAAAGGGGTCATCGTATGCTGAATATGGAAGTTGATATGATTCTTTAGGGTCTTAATGAAAAGTCTATAATATACTGTGGTTCAAAATTCTCAATGGTTGTGTAAAACAACACCCTTTTTACCTTGTCAAAATCAGCCCTGCAAAATCATCCCATTCTGGTCGAGGCTGCTTTAAATGCAAATGAGCTCTGCTCGCCCTGCCCCTCTCTTCTCTCTGTGGAGTGACGAGCCTGTTTACTTTAGCGGCATTTAGCCGCGTTTAGCCGCTTAACTTGCTAACTAGCACTTTATTAGGAAAGGTAATCGCAAAGATTAATAAAAAACACTTATACACACTCCTGCTGTAGGTGAAGCTGGATCACAAATGATTTGCGTGAACATAGATGGATATATGTAGATCGGGAGGTGCATTCCCTTCACAAACAAACGTAACCTACTGCATCTTCAGCGGCTCAGATGTTGGGAGTAAATGATGACCACTATGTTCATTATTACATCCAGCAACACAACACCTCAATCGCTCAATCAGAGATATTCTTGTCTAACTTACATCCCTGCTCCGGCATCGAAACAAAGAGGTCGGACTGTTACAGCTGATCTGAGGTAAGACGCTCATATCAATCAACTATCATGGGAGTGGCCTCTGTCGATGTGATGCCACAACGACAGGCATCTGAGAACGGCTCGATTTGAAAAAGGGGATATTATTTTTACAGATTAATTAAAAACCACTGCATGAATTTTTATCATTATAGGGTAGATTTGTACATACACTGCCAACACACAATAATGTTCAAACAACATGTAAAAGTGAACTTAGTGACCCCTTTAAAGTCATCAGTTACCTTCCCATCAATACACAGTTGCTGAATAGAATTTTTAACTCGTTGCCTTTCCAACCTAAAGGAATAGGCAGAATTCTGCTCACCCTCCTCTAACCAATTACGACGAGATCTGATGAAGGCACCTTCAGCTTTCTGTTTATATACTGTAAATCTTCTAAGTGATGTTTTTGATCTATAAGCTCAATTCTCTCTGAGTCAGTAAGATCTTCTATTTTTTTATGTAATAAAGTACATAAAGTAATTCTAGCCATAATTTGATTTTTTATTATTTTCTTCTAATTTTAATTTTCGAAGTTTAATTTGAACTTCATTATGTTGAAGAACTGAAATATTAAGTTTTCAGTATGAGGGCCTTTTACTCAAGGAAGTAGAAGATTCAAGTGAAACACAGATAAAAATGGCCTTATGATCAGAAAGCAGAGTGGGAAATATATCAGTCTTTATATTTGATAATTCTACTGAGGTTAGCCAAAAATCAAGTCGGGAATGACTAAAAAGTGAATTATTGTTCCAGGTAAACATTCTTTGCATGGGATGTGTTTCTCGCCACACATCGACAACTGAACATTTTTGCATAAAGAATAACAAGTAGTCAGAGTTAGCATTAGTAGGTTGAGGGGGCCATCTATCTAAGGTATTATTTAAAACTACATTGAAATCACCACAGAGAATTAAGGAAAAGTTTGGGAATTTAGATAACATATGAATTTAAACATATTCCTAATTTATCAAAGTAAATCTTGTTATACCCATAAATATTGGCAATAACAGATGTCAAATTTGCAGACTGTAAAGCAAGTAAAATGTAGTGACCATTAGCATCACAATCAGTAGATAAAATCTTTCCAATAAAATTATTTTTTAAAATACAAACACTGGCAGAATGTTAATTTCCATGAGACATCCATATTTCTAAGCCCCATTGTGACCTCCATAAATTGACATCTTGTACAGTTGAATGTGATTCTTGCAGAAAGCAAAGGTCTGTGTTAAAACGTTTAAGATACAAAAAAACTGCCTTACGCTTAAGAATATTACGTAGCCCTCTACAATTTGAAGAAATGACGGACAAGAACACAAGAAGAAAAAAAATACAAGGAAAAAAAAAATATACATAACAATGATCAAAAACAGAACAAGACCTAAGAACAAGTATAAAGATTAAGTATCACTGTAAAAGAGAACCTGGTCAGATACTTAATAAAAAGGGATGAGGACAACAATCCCTTTATACAGCCAGAATTAAATGAACCATTCAAGTACAATAACGTCGAAAATGGAGGGAGATAAAAGAGGAAAAAGCTGGATCAAGGTGAAGTCTTAAAAGATGCTGTGGTCCACACAACAATCCCAAGATCATCTCAGCAAAAGCAATCAGGGTGGATCCAGTCAAAGCCATTAACTTTTAGTCAGGAGGAAATATTTCTATACCATCTACAAATGCGCATCCACCGACGAAGAAAGCCCGTTTGTTCTCTTTTCGGGCTTTTTCAACTGCAGGCCATAACTTACTCCTCCTCGCTCTATCAGCCGGCAATTTTTAGGCGATTTCTCAGTCAGCATCTTTGGCGGCACGCCAAACAGCATCTCGGTAAAAGCACGAGGTGAATTGGAAGATAATCCCACCGCTTTTATTCTGTGGGTAAGACGATGTGCCACATCAATGACATCGGGAAATTTATCCTTAAATTGTGGTAGAAGGCGTTGGCACACATTGATAACTTCCTGACGGGCATTTTCTCTTTCTTTCTCTGGAATTCCGTGGATTCTCAAGTTCCATCTACGAGTGTAAGCTTCAAGATGAGCCAGACGTTTTTCTCACTCAGTGGAAATGATCTCTTCTTTCTTTGTGCATGAGTCAATAAGATCAACTCTTTCTTTCAAATCTTTGACCTCACTGCAGATGAACTTGATAGTTTCCATCACTCCAGAAATTTGTGCCGTATTCCTGCCGATCTCTTCTTTCATGTCTTTGATCATCCATGAGTTTTCGCCAATCAACTTTTCTAATCCATCTGATCTGTTTTTCACCAACTCTGAGAGCTCAGAGAGTTGTGTAGAAATTTGCTGCGTCTACTTTACCTGTTCTCCTAAGTTTACCTGCCGGAGAATTGCATGGAGAATTGCATCATGAAGTGGCAGAATGATCTCCTCCAGCAGCATAATCTCAGAATCATAATTTTGCTCACAATAATCGTGCAGGTTGTCCTTTAGTACCCCGGCTGCAGAAGCATTATCACAACGCTCCATTGCATGTAGACCGCTGTCAACGTTACTAGCAGAGCTAGTAGGAGTACTCAGCACTGTTTTCCCGGACTTCTTTGCACTTTTTTCTCCTTTGAGAACCTCCCATTGTTGTTGTTTTCAAAATTTAAGTCATTAAGAAAGACACTTTCTTAAGAAATTCTCTTAGGTTTCACTAAATCTGATTTATGTGTTATATCATTTCATTTAGTCTTTAAAATCATTGTTTCAAAATTGCTTTGCTTGATTTTTTCTTCCATCATATTTTTTACATTTAAACAGTACTAAATTTGATGTAACTTTTGATTAATTTATTGCCTTTGTATATGCTGTTTGTAAATTGATTTGATATTTTATCGGTTACTTTTGTGACTACAACACAATTACATGTTGGTACTGGTCTAACTAAGTAACAGTGCTGTTTTCTAAGAGCCTGAATGTGTTTTCAGAAAGCTCTTAGATAAAGCACTTCACACACGTGTTCTGTGTAAGTGATGACATGAGGATGTGTTGTGCAGTATCTGAGACAAAAACTCAGAGCCATTAGTAAGTGTAACATTTTTTTTTATGTCCACATGGCAGTTTAACACCATAAAATGCTTAAGGCTCAAATAAATAATGCTGAAACAATAAAAAAACATTTTTGCTTAAAAAATAGATTAATTCATATTTACAAATCCCTCAATAACAATTGTAATAATATTAAAACAAACAATTACTTTAAAAATGCATTGAAGGTTAAGTTGGATTCATGTTTTTTATAATTCAAATAGGCGTAATGTAATAATTAATGTAATATTATCAGTTTGAATACATATATTTTCTTACAGTTGTTGTTGTTGTTGTTTTTTTTTTTTTTTTCAAAAAAAGTAATTAAGTTGGCTTGAAAAAGCCATCTTACTGTTATCCTATTTAAACTTCTTCTTCTTCTTCTTCTTCTTCTGAGACTAAATTTTAAAGTGTATCTCCTCCTAGAGCTTTTAAGCTACAACCACCAAACTTGGCCCAGACCTTCAGACTGCTCTGACTCGGGTTACTATGTCTTTTCTAACTGATCCGTCTTACGGTTTTCTTAAACCAGACTGTCAAATCCACCAAAAAATCCCATAGACTTACAATGACGGAATGTTCAAATAAGCCAATAATAAGATCTTTAGATTTTTATTTCTGCTATGGTTTGTGCACGGAAAATAAAGTCAAAAAGCAGCCGCTATGTAGGCCTATTATTGCTCGTCAATTAATCTTGCATTTAGCTGTAACCAACAGAAGAAAAGAAACTTAAATGTTACTAGAGTTACAGTAGTGTTCACTAATGCATTCAAAGTCACTAACACAATCTATTTACCTAAAGAAAGCAGTTAACTGTGCTGTTAGTCAAAAAAAGTACAGGCTTTTGTTTCACAGACACCATCAGACACCTGTAAACACTCCAGACTCACTTTACAAGTTCAGCAAAATCAATTTATTTAAACTCACCTTTCAAAAGATGTTTGTATCAGGTGTGTACTTGCAGGCTG
>NW_026127153.1:189865-209144 GCF_022985175.1 Labeo rohita
AATGTAGCCTAAACAAAACAATCTGGGTGTGGTCTGTGAGATGCGACATAAAAACACATTAAACTGCCCTTAAACAGCGTCTGATACATTGGAATAGCGAAAGGGAAAACAACAGAGTCCAATAATGATGCAAACATTCACAAATAATGTGGAAAGCTTCTGAAATCTGTTCCATAGAAAATTCCATGTGACGAATCTGTGGCCGTCCAACATCTGCTGGAATCTCAGGTAAAACTATTTGCGTGTGTCCCCAGATAACATGATCCCCAGTTGATCCATAACACCAGGATATAAATCTTTAGGTTAAGATTTAATTAAATACATTAGCATGATAATATCATGTATTGGTGATCTCGCAGGCTGACGATTGGACCCAACACTACTGTAGTGTATTATTTACTCACCTTCCATGCATCCTACGTATATATGACTTCCTGCTTCCAGACGAATGCAATCTGAGTTATATTAAAATTTATCCTGGCACTCTCAAGCTTTAGAACGGCATAGACGGGTATTTTTCCTCATCAGCCAAAACAGTACTGAAATACCGTCTAAGCTGTTTGCTGGTCGCAACGCATTGGGACAGCTAACCAATCACAACATATTCCCTTTTTCGGAAGGCAGGCCTTCATTAAACCCAGAACTAACTGAGCCATTTGTGCCAGGCTGGGAGAAAAGTATTGTAATAAAGTAAATTATGTTAAAAAATAATGCGTTTTTCAAGCCACCAAGCATGAGAGCATGTTCTAGTACACCCCCAAAACAAAATCATGACAAAAGAGCATAATAGGACCCCTTTAACAAGATGTCCAGGACCTCCAGCATAAAAATAGGCCACTAAAAAGCTCTTTTTTTAGTTTGATCTGACCATAGAAGCTAGTCCCGTTTGAAGTTCCAGTTGTGTCTGACAACAGGAGTTTGTTTTTGGCTGTAAGCATTTTCTTAGGGTACCAGCGATTTTGACCATGATTCCACTACAGCTGTTAGATCTTCAGATGTTTATAAGCTTTGGTTATATTGTTCAGTAAAGCCGTACGCCCCAAAAAGCTGTGCTTTATAGCCATTTCAGAACAGCTAGTCTCATTCATCCAAGACTTTCCTTAATTAATCAGTGGCTCTTTCCTCAAGAAGCAACGTCCAAATCTAAATAGTCCCAAGAAGCAGCATGCTCCACACAAAAAAATATAAGTGAAAGAAAGGTGAAAATGGCAATAAACATTTTAGTATTTTGGCCAGTCAACAACCTTATCATTAACCAGCACTAGTTTGGTCAAATTTTGTATTGGAGAATTATTTTTGCTATTTACTCACCTATGTTATCCACAGACATGCATTTAAACAAACAAACAAACAAACAAACAAACAAACAAACACAGTTTTTAATGTTTTCATATCTGTACTTTAATAATTATGTTGTGTATAGAAATTGTTCAAATTAACCTGCAAAACCACTTGTGAAAGATTAATTAAACATTTAAGTTGATCTATGAATAAAACTGATAATTGCTTTGTGCACCAGTGTTTTATCAATAATAATATACATTTTAAATGTAAAGATGATTCATAAAATTCTGCACATAAACACAGCTTGGCCATATTTCCACTCAGGTGGTTTTCAGCTTGAACAGCTGCAATATATTCTTACCTCACACTATTATTTGTCAGAGTTCACCTGTGTCTGCATCTCTCTAGGACTCTTATTTTGAAGTACATTCTGTTCCACTGTTTCCCAGTTCAGGTTTGCTTTATTTATTTCCTTGATTCAGGATTATCTTCACTTGTGTCTAGATTAGCTCCCATTATCCTGTTTTTATGTTTTTATGCACTAGCCCTTTGTTTCTATCTTTAGCTGTCCAATCATCATGACTGAGTGATGTTGAGCTGTCGCAGTTTTCTTTATTAGTGTTTTCACCTGTTTGTAAATCACCTTGTTCATTTGAATTAAAGCTGCAGTGGACTACTTGCACTGAGCCTCGTGACGCACTTCCGTTTTGAAATCTTACGGCTCAGTTATTTCCGGTTATGTACATTTTCAGTGCGCTGTAATCATCTAGTTGACTTAAACGCCTAATAAAATGAGATTTCGTGGGATGATTTCAAATTCGGAAATTTTCAGGGACAGAAGAAGACATATTCTGATGAAATCTGTGTACAGAATTTTCCTAATTCCTAATTCAACGGAACGTGAAGTTTTAATCCAACATAAACCGATCTGAGAAAGCGGTGGCTGGTAATCATACGTGATTGTTCAGCACAGGGTGTCAGTGCTCTGTAGTGGCCTAATCGTGACGCTGCAGTTTGTGAGATCTGATGAATAAGATCATAATAAACCTTCATTTATCTGTATTAAATATGTTAGTCACTATTCTGTGTCATATTCTGTCATCATTTCACTGTATGTAGCCTTATGCCAAAATATGAATATTCAATAGTCGCACAGCCTTACTATAATGTAACGTAAACTACTGCATGTCTGCCAATAGAAAATAATTAATTATACAAAATTACCAACTGAACACCAGCACACAACTATTGATCCACGACGTTTCCATGACAGTTCCATGAATCACAGTTACCAACTGGCAACGTCACAAAGTTATGTTGTGGGGACGTATAGGGGTCTTTCACTTAACTAGTTTCGTCGCCACAGTCAAACTTTGGTCACTAGATTACGTTGCCGTTATGTAACAGTTACGTATTTTTGTTAGCTGGGGCAAGTAGTCCATTAGATCCACGCCTCAACTACTCTCCTTCCAGCACAGATTCTATAGATATTTTTGAGTAACCCAAACTCTGCCTAAACCTAACCACTTCTCAACAGTAAAACAAAAAAAGAGAATATCGATTAGAAACACAATAATATATAATTTTCAGCAGCTAAACAAATGAATATAATTAAATGTGTAATAAATATAGTAAATACAAGTACAGACACATTTTAGACAGCAAAATGATCAAGATATTTTGAGAGACTAGCTTAGAAAATTGAAAAAATTGTAGCACTCCGAATAAGAAAAAGGAAATTCTTGTGCTGCATGTGCGTAGAGCCAAAAGAATACGTAGAATCAAACAGAAAAATGTCAAACCGCACACTGAATCCGCACGCTGAAAAACAGAATGTGAAAAAACTGATGAACACGAGCAAGCAGATGTAACGCCTGTTTATTGTGTTCATCTGTTATTAACACCCTGCACTTCTTGCAAGATGCAGTTTCTGAAATAAAAAATGTTTTGCTAGACTTTCTCAGCGTGCATTAGATTCAGTGTGCGGTTAGCCATTTTTCTTTTTGAGAAACTAGCTTAGATCATAAAAGTATCTACCCAATGTTGCCAACTTATTTTCAGGGAAAGTTGCTAAAGGCAGGACAACTTGTTGCTGAGTTCTCACTGCCAACTCGTCACATATTGACGCTTGGTCAGGACCCTTTGGTGTCACTTCTTGGCGCTCAGGGGACCCCTTTAGCGTCATTTTTGACGTGCAGGGTCCTTCAGTGCTTTATATAAGAAACCCCTGGCGTCAGTGTGCTGATGCGAAAGGCACTGGAAATTTTATCGTCATGATTAAATTATATATTGGGTAATAATATTGCTATTATTGCATATATGTTGGGGTGTGACTTTTTTTCAATGCAAGTAGTCACAACAGTTTTGTTTATATTACACTATTTACTATACACTATTTGTAACGACTCAGAGGCTTGTGGATCCATCTGCAAGCGCTTTATTGACAAAACGATCACAGCACAACGAGAGACACAAGGGGGGCAGGCAAAATCACAACGATAAACGGATGCAAGTCGGGGCAGGCAGCTAGTATCAAAACGAGAAGGCAGTCCAATGGTCGGGGCAGGCAGCTAGAATCCAAATCGGGAAGGCAGTCCAATGGTCTCAACAATAAATCCAAACAAGAGGGTAGAACGCTCAGAAATGCAGGCCGTAGCAAGTGCAAGACTTCGCGTCCTAGGTGGGTGAAAGTCCTGCTTATAAAGGCTAGATAACAAGCTACACCTGTAGCGCGGATTAGTTCCGGTACGTGGGTCTAAAGCGTCCGGGTAGGAACTAATACTCGGGTGACGGTTCCCGCTGGTGACGGCCGGGAAGAGCCACAGAGGCGCGGTTCATTACACTATTATTACTATTTAATTTATTCAAAAAGTATTAATATTCCAAGTGTTCTGAGGCAAAATGATTTGTGAAAAGAACAGACGCGATCGCCGCCTCCATCCGCCGTCCTGTGCTGCTGCAGTCTGTCTGTGCACCAATTCAGAAAATGCTGCCAACCTTTCGACAGCCTTGTTGTGAAATTCTATTGTCTCGTGTCCGAATGCATCACGCTAATGTTCGGGAGTATCTTTTTAAATGAGATGTGAGCGCGTTAACGGAGCGGGATCATTTCAGCGATTAATACTTTCAAATGAGCATAAAGAGAGTGTATGGCTTCAGAAGACCTGGAATACAATAGGACTTGTTTGTAATGCTTTTATACTGCTTGTTTATGGTCAGTTTTTGCAATAAATACCTGTGACTGTACTTATATTTGTCTGCTACGTCTTTTATATTGTTTAGAAATGCGTAGGTTTAGGGTAGGGGTGGGTTTAGGTGCTCCAATGAAAGTATACATTTATATAAAAATATTTCTATTTTTTACAAGTGCATGCAAACCATTAAATTCAGACAAACAACTAAAAAAAAACAATGGAGGACCCTGTGCATTGAAAAATTACGCTAAAGGTGCCCTGACCAAGCGTCAATATGTGATGAGGTGGGAGTGAGAACGTGCTGCTAAATGACATTGTGATGTCACTGCACGATGAAATCATTATGTAATCAATGCAAAACTGCATAGAATAATAGAGCATAGAATTAAATTTTATGTATTTTCTTATTAATTATACATTCCGAACAATTATATTCTTAAGCAGTGCATTGGTAGTTGGTATTCTACACTTTAAGAAAAGTCTGTAAAATAGGGCACAGTGCAATGTTAATTTGAAGAAATTTTGTGCATGTTTTTTTTTTTTTTTATCTGAATTTAAAATTACACATTGTATTTGTGTTCTCAGGTTACAATTTAGAAATTAACAGTGTTTTTTTTTTCCATCTTCCAACATATTTTAAGTGATTGCCAAGTGCAAGTAGAAACTAATAACAAGGTGTTATCATAAATGAAGAATTATTATTAAACAGCTGCATCTTGCAACTTGATTCACGTGATATGTGTCCTGCTAGACACCTTTGAGTTCCAATTTTTGTGTCACAGTTGCTAAAAGTTGGCAAATACATTTTAAAAATAGCTACATTTGTTGCTTGGTGCTTTTTGAAGAAAAAGATGCTAGGGCAGTCTAAAAAGATGTTAAATCTAGCAAAAAAATTGCTAAGTTGGCAACAGTGTATCTACCTCAGTGTATTCACTCTAAAGGTTTCTAATTAAAAACAATCTGCGTTTGTAAACAGACACTAAAAAGCAGAAAAAGAGCTAATGGACGAGCGCCATTGAAAATCTCAGGACCGACATCTCATGGTTACTGGTTAAAGCTATTTATTAAAGCTGTTCTATATTGTTAGATCACAGAGTGTTACTGTTGATCCACTGTACAGCCTAAACCCAGGATAGAGCGGATGAGTGAATTTGGTCTGGACTCTCTGGATGAGGCTCATTGTGTCAGAGATGCTGTAGAAGGACAGACTTCCTGCACTGTGATCCACAAACACTCCTATTCTGCTGCTGATGCGCTTTACAGGCAGATCAGTCTCCATATTATTGTGTCTGAATGAGAATCTGGAGTTGGTGCAGAACAAACTCCAGGACTGATCGCTACATCCGAACAAACACTTTGTGTTCGTTCCCTTTCGGCTGATGTGTTTATATGACAGTGACACACCCACGTCACCACTGCACTCCACCTCCCAGTAGCAGCGTCCCTGCACGCCCTCTCCACACAGCACCTGATAATACACCTCAAATCTGTCTGGATGTTCAGGATAACGCTGGACTGTGTCAGTGTATGCAGCCGACCTGTTCCTCTCCGACAGACGGATGTGTTTGTTTACGGTGTTTGGATCAAGAGTGAACTGATGAGAATCTGATGGAGATCAAATATATTAGAGATCAGAAAACATTTAAATACTAAACTTGTTTTCATGTAGCTGATCATGTAGCTCCCAGATTCTCTGCTGGAACTTCATCTGTGTCTTTGTCAAGTAGCTCTATAGAACATAGAACAACACAAGAAATGTTTCATAAAAATAAATATTCAAAATCATCATGTAAAATGTTTTATGTGACCCTGGACCACAAAATTCAGCACAGGTATATTTGTAGCAATAGCCAAAACAACATTGTATGGGTCAAAATTATCAAGTTTTCTTTTATACCAAAAATCATTATTAATTAAAGATCATGTCCCTTTTTTTTTTTTTTTTTTTGTAATATGCATTGCTAAGAACTTCATTTGGACAACTTGATTCTTTAGGGTCTTAATGAACAGTGTGTAACATGCTTTGGTTAAGAATTCTCAATGATTGTGTAAAACAAAACCCTTTTTACTTTGCCAAAATGAGCTCTGCAAAAATCATCCTGTTCTGGTCGATGTTGCTTTAAATGTTAATGAGCTGTGCTCGCCCCGCCCCTCTCTTCTCTCTGTGGAGTGACGAGCCTGTTTACTTTAGCCGCATTTAGTCGCGTTTAGCCACTAAACTTGCTAACTAGCACGTTATTAGGAAAGGCAATCACAGAGATTCATAAAAAACCCTTATACTCACTTCAGCTGTAAGTGAAGCTGGATCACAAATGATTCGCACAAACATAAATGGATATGTGTAGATCATGTGCAGATGTACAGCAACATACCAAAAGTCACACATGCTGGAGAAGGGCTGATGATTTGGGCTTGTTTTGTAGCCACAGCACCTGGACACCTCACAGTCATTAAATCGGCCATGAATTCCTCTGTATATCAAAGTATTCTAGAGTCAAATCTGAGGATGTCCATCTGACAGCTAAATTGGGTCTTACAACAGGACAATGATCCAGCAAATCTACAACAGAACGGCTAAAAAGAAAAGAATCAATGGGCTGCAATAGCCCAGTCAAAGTCCAGACCTCATCCTGACTCAAATGCTGTGGCAAGAGCCTACAAACGCCTACAAACCTCAATAAACAATGTTGTAAAGAAGAGTGGGCCAAAGTTCTTCCAGAATGATGTGAGAGAGTCATACAAAAAATGATTACTTCAAATTATTGCCGCTAAAGTTGATTTACAGGCAGTTGAATATGGCTGTCGTAACTCTGTCACATGGATTTTCCATTTTGGCTTAATTTTTGTTAATTAAATAATAATTAACAAAATAATTATTGTGTGTGATATGTCATGTGAGGTTGTTGAGGTTTTATTTTTCAAATTTTAAGACCTGCCAAGGACCAGATAAATGATACAGAAAATCATGTTTTTCAACAGGGTGTCCAAACTTTGTCACATGACTGTAAGTGACAACAGACAGTAGTGTCGTGTGAATTAAAAAAATCAAACATACAAGATAATCCCATAAATTATATCAGCAGTAAGCCACTGAACTCTGATAAGAAATTTCTGAAAATAAATTTTCCCATCAGCATTACAGAGATACTCCACCCAAAAATGGAAATGCTCTCATTTTCGCATACTCATGCCATCCTAGAATCTTAAAATGGTTTATAATTTGAAATATTATTATTTTTCTCCGTCTCATGCACACACCCCTATTGTTTAACTTCAGAAGATATCAATTTATCAACTGTGGGATCGTATGGATTCTTGCCGTTTTTTACTTTGTGTAGTTTTTGAAGCCTTAGCTTTGAGGAACCCATCCACTTTTTTTGCTTAAAATCTCTGTGCTCCACAGAAAATTTATATATGGCATAAGGGTGAGTAAATGATGAACAGATTTTTATTTTTGGGTGGAGTATCCCTTTAAATTACTATTTTGTCATTTCACTTCATACCTCTTTCTCTGTTCTCTCTGCTGCAGCTGACACCGTTTCATGGTTCTTATGTTTGTACATTGCACACAGCGTACAAATACAGCGCTGGTCAGTGCGACAGAAAACCTCTAGCAATCGACCGTGTTGAGGGCAGATCATCTCCTGCAGTCGTCCAGTGGCATCCATCAGATAGTGTCCTTTATCTTTAAAGAAACTCTCATGCTGTTCAAGGTGATTCTGACAGTAAGAGTTCAGACACACCAGGCAGGACTTGACAGCTCTGTGTGTTATTCCAGTACAGACGTCACACTGCACATCTCCGGCTCCAGCGTCAACAGGAACTAGTGGTCTTCTTAAATTTCTCCACCACTTCAGCCAGCAAGGTGTTTTTATTTAAAGCAGGTTTTGGAGTGAACTTCTGTCTGCACTGAGGGCAGATGTAGTAACTCTTCTGATCCTGATGAGTCCAGCAGTCTGAAATGCAGGTCATGCAGTAATTGTGTCCACAGGGAATGGTCACCGGGGTCTTCAGGAGATCCAGACACACTGGACACTTGAAGTGCTCCGGAGTCCATGAAACACTGGCTTCTGCCATTTCACCACATGTGCACAGAAACAGAAAAAAACACAAGACAGTTCAGAAACTTCACTCGACAAGTTTCATTATCTCTGAACTATAAAGAACTGAAATGTTTCCTGGTTCTTTGCATGAGTGCGGTGTGCAGAAAGATGTGTCTGTAGACTCTGTCATCATGTACTTGAGTTTGTGTGTGTGTGTGTGTAAAAAAAGATATTTTAAAGAATGTGGGTAATCAAACAGTTGTTGATCCCCATTACATAGTTTTTTCCCTCCATACTATAAAAGTCAATGGGGACCAGCAGCTGCTCGGTTACCAACATTCTTTGAAATATCTTCTTTTATGTTCAGCACAAGAAAGAAGTCGATAGGTTTACAACTTTAGGATAAATAAATGAAAGAATTTTATATTTTTGGTTAACTATTCTTTTAAAGTGTCTTCATACAGACACACACACACACACACACACATACACGTTTGTTTTTGTGAATTGTGGGGACTTTCCATAGACCTCTATAGATTTTATACTGACCAAACGATATTGTCTATCCCCTAATCCAACCCTAACCCTAAACCTAGCCCTCACAGAAAACATGTTTGCATCGTTACACTTTCAGATAAACATCATTTACTATTTTTAATCATTTTTTAACAATGTCAAAAATTTCAGGTTTTACTATCCTTGTGGGGACATTTGGTCCCCACAATGTAGCAAAAACAAGTACACACACACACACACACACACACACACACGTCTGGTTTATTATCCTTGTGGGGACTCTCCATAGGTGCAATGGTTTGTATACTGTCCACACTGTATTTTCTATCCCCTTACCCTAACCCTACCCCTAAACCTAACCCTTACAGAAAACTTTCTGCATTTTTACTTTCTCAAAAAATGTCATTCTGTATGATTTATAAGCTTTTGTACCCATGGGGACCGCAGGCTGGTCCCCACAATGTCAAAAATTTCAGGTTTTACTATCCTTGTGGGGATATTTGGTCCCCACTATGTAGCAAAAACAAGTACACACACACACACACACATATATATATATATATATATTAGGACTGTCAAGCGATTAATTGCATACAAAATAAAATTTTGAGCTTGCCTAATATGTGTGTGTACTGTGTGTAATCATTATGTACATAGAGATACACACAAAGTAATATATATTAAAGTGAAATATGTTATTTATGTGCAAAATATTTAAATTTATATATAATATACTCTAAAAATTATAATAAATACATATACTTGTAAATAAATAGATAAATATTTCTTAAATATATACATGAATGTGTTTCCATTTATATATACATAATAATTACACACAGTACACACATTTATATTAGGCAAACTTTTATTTTGTATGCGATTAATCATTTGACAGCCCTAATATATATATATATATAATATATATATATAAAATTCATTTTGATAGTCCACTTCAGACATGGTACTATATGTAACTTTGTAACAACTGCATGTCAACTAACTCTCATTATTAGTAGTATTAGTAGAGTATTAGCAGAGTGTTAGTAAACTGTTAGGGTTAGGGTTAGTAGAATACGTTAATTAGATGTTTTTTTAATTTTAGTTTTAGGAATGTGTGTTTTTGTCCTTTATATAAGTATTTATTACTTTTTCAGTATGTCTGTACTGGTTTTATTTTTAGTTTATTTAGGTTTAATGATTTTAGTACTTTGAAAAAAGATCAATATTGTGTTAGCCACCGTTTTTTTTTTTGTTTTTTGTTTTTTTAAGGTTTTCTACGTTTGACTTTATTTGGGTTAATGTCTGTTCAGTTTAAAGTATTTTTATGGTTTTAGTTTAGAAATGAGTTTGGAGAACACCTGACAAGAGATCATACAGAATCTCTCCAGATCCTCAGGTTTAGATTTTTTATCTGTTGGTATTTGATAGAATCATTGATGCCATGTGTCTGTACAAGATGTCCAGGACCTTTAGCAGAAAAAATAGGCCTACAACATTAAAGAATATTTATATTGTTTACAATGAAGTTAAAATTTGCAAATAAAGCAATTAGCAAATAAAGTCACATCCATGATCTGTTGAGATAAACCACAAGACTTTTTTGATGCCCATTGATGTATTTATTTGGTAAATGTAACTGTGTTTTTGTGTCCGTATGGCAATACTATCATGCATCACTGACATCTTGAAATAACACAGTAATTACGCATGGGGTGAATGCAGCCTGTGTTTCTAGTTTATTTGCATGTACTGAATAGTTGAGGGAAAACTATTGATGTGAATACACAACTTGTTTTTGATTTATTGCTTGTTCAGCGTAAATAAATCTATAAACTGGAAAATTTAAAGGGGTCCTATTATGCTCTTTTACAAAGTCTTGATTTTGTTTTGGGGGTGTACTAGAACATGTTCTCATGTTTAGTGGTTTGAAAAACGCATTATTTTTCACATAATTTACATTATTACAATACCTTTCTCCCAGCCTGGCACAAAAGGCTCGATTAGTTCCAGGTTTAATGAAGGCCCGGCTTCAGAATGAAATGTGTTGTGATTGGTTAGCTGTCCCACTGCGTTTCAATTGGCGAACAACTTAGGCGGTGTTTCAGTACTGCCACACCCCTTACCAAAGCAGCAAGTTCCATGTACAACTGTTAGCGGAAGCTAGATTAAAGCAATGCTTACATTTTAAATATGGATATTTTCTTACAAAAACGCATCGATTTGCTACAGGAGGCCTTTAATTTAGTGATATTCTAATTATGACATCATAACGTCCGGAAAGCAAATGCTGTAGGACTTTGAGATTTGTAGATCTTTTTTATGCCCAAACATACAATACAAAAGTAAAAGTAAAAAGTAAAACATACAATTCAAAAAGTGAAAAAGCATAATAGGACCCGTTTAAATCTATTTGCCTTTTAAGTTGCTTGTTTAAGTTTAACTGATATTTGGTTAAGACCACATTAGATGAACTTGATAAAACAAGCTTCGTTAGGCACCACTACACACTTAAACTGAGCAAATGAGCTTCCGCAAATTCACCAGACTCAACTTAAGCTTCACAGTGTGGGTTTGCTCTGTCATCGGCGGTGGAGTTCAGAGAAGTCAAGAGAAAAATGTAGAAATGTTGGTCACGGTTACAAACGAGGCTTATGTACACACACATGCACAAAAAGAGGAAAAAAACCTGGTAGGTTATCTTGCAAATAGCATTAGAATAAAATAAGGCTAGACATTTTGTCAGATTTATCATCTTACTCCTTTTTTACATTCTTGTTGCATTGCTCATTGTTATATGTGACCCTGGACCACAAAACATAAGGGTGAATTTTTCGAAAATTGAGCTTTATACATCATCTGAAAGCATAGCATCATCTGAATAAATAAGCTTTCAATTGATGTATAGTTTGTTAGGATAGGACAATATTTGGCCGAGATACAACTATTTGAATATATGGAATCTGAGGGTGCAAAAAAAAAAAAAAAATACAAATGTTGAGAAAAGCACCTTTAAAGTTCTTTAAATTAAGCTCTTACTAATGCATATTACTAATCAAAAATTAAGTTTTGATATATTTACAGTAGGAATTTTACAAAATATGTTCATGAAGCATGATTTTTACTCAATTTCCTTTTATTTTCCTTAATTTTTGGCATAAAAGAAAAATCTAGAATTTTGACCCATACAATGTATTTTTGGCTATTGCTACAAATATACCCCAGCGACTTAAGACTGGCTTTGTGGCCCAGGGTCACATATTATGTGTGTTCTTTTCAAAATCTTTAACACTATTTCACATACAGTATATGATGTTAAAATTAGTATGCTTTAAATATGATTTTACGTTGATTCAGTTTTGGTGTCCATTGTAGTGGACATGGAAAAAAAACAACAATCTAATACTTTTTTTTTTTTTTTCTCTCAGTGGGCGAAAAAAATCAGGTTCCCAACAAATGGCAAAAGTGTATAAAAAATTTACTTTATTATGTTTGATAACTTTTGTTTAGCTGTTACATTGGTGTTTGAGTACAGCAAGTGAAGTATTTTCTTTATTTCAATTTCATTTCTGCATATCCCAGTATGTACCAGTGTGTTTGAAGTTAGGATGAAAAAAGTTACATTTCAGCATTGTGAGTGGACCTTGGTGAAATAGGATGGTTTTTAGTAATATCAAGCACATGTAAACAGTGTAAACAGTATAAACATGCGGCTTTTGGGGTGCATTTTGGTTTCTAGCTTGACCAAAAAAACGATTCAAAAATGCAAACAGAAGTACAAATGACTTGTGGTTGATGTACAGATGATTGAAGACACAGATAACAAAACGTATGTATGTACTGTCACGGGGTGAAGAATCACACGACAAGGAAAGCTCAAATAAAGGCCCCGGAGGGTGGATTTATTGATACAAGTGAAGGTAAGGTTTTTGTTAAATGTGAGCCAAAATCATAACAATTAAAAGAACCAAAGACTTAAACTACTTCAGTCTGTGTGCATTGAATTTAAGACACAAATTTCACAATTTGAGTTGAATTACTGAAATAATTGAAGTTTTCCATGATATTCTAATTTATTGAGATGCACCTGTTTATATATATATATATATATATATATATATACACACACACATATACACATATACTCTCTGACTGAAAGCAGTCTATGATTTCTATGACATTCTTGTCATCTCTTTGTGCTTGCCGGATCTCCTCTTTTGATAAAATGTAAGGTTCATTGCCAATCTCCATGCATGCCGGTGCACACTGAAAGACTAAAGTAAGGGGTGGATCTGGATCGTGCTGGACCTCCACAGCTTGTATTGTAGCTCCCACACAGTCTGATGGAAGCTCCTCTGTAAATTCTCTCATTGCTCTATATCAACTGGCATTCTGGATAGTGAATCAGCATCCACATTCTCTCTACCCGGGCGATAGCAAATAGTGAAATGGAAGTCTGCAAGTTCAGCAACCCATCTGCATCCAGTGGCATTTAACTTTGCAGAGGACAACACATAAGAAACTTTTCTGTTATAGCCCATTTGAGGGCTAGAAACTCTAGTTTTCCACTGTGCAGATGGTAGCTTCTCTCTGCATTGGTCAATGTTCTTGAACCGTATGCTATCACTCTTAGCTTTCCGTTCTGCTTCTGATACAACACAGCACCCAGGCCTTGGTTGGACGCATCCGTGTGAAGTACGAATGATTTGGAAAAGTCTGGGAACCCCAAAATTGGAGGTTGAACGAGACAATCAGTCAACTTTGACAGTGTTTCTTGGTGATACTCTGTCCATTTAATCAGCTTACTGGATGGCACCATGTGACTTTTTCTTTTGATTGCTACTCTGTAGTTTCCTTTTTTTGTGTTCTCAGTTTTCTTGTTGCTCTTCAGAAGGTCGTAAAGGGGCATAGCAATTCTTGAAAAGTCTTTGATATACTGGCGGTAATAACTTAGTAGACCTAAAATTTTCCGTAGTTCTCCCACAGTGCTTGGTCTCTTCTCCTTTAGTGCTGTTACAGCAACAGTGTCTTCAGGGTCCATTCTACTACCTTCTGCAGAAACAATTCGGCCTAAATAGCGAACTTCATTCCTGAACACCTCACACTTTCATGGATTCAGCTTTACTCCATGGGCTTGTAGACATAAAAAGTTGCAATACTTTTTTCATTGCTTCAAGATGTCCATCAAAAGTCTTTGTAAACACCAGGATATCATCCAAGTAGGGCACACAAATCTCATCTCTGAGTCCTTCTAAGCACTCCTCCATAAAATGCTGAAATGCTGCAGGTGCGTTCATGAGGCCAAAGGGAATACAAATCCACTCATATAAGCCCCATGGTGTACTGAATGCTGTCAAGTGTCTGCTCTCTGGGGACATAAAGCCCTGATGGTAAGCTTTGCCCTGATCTAATACAGAAAACCAGGCATTACCACCTAAACTGTCCAGAATGTCTTGCACTCTCGGGATAGGCTGGCGATCAGGTAGTGTCTTCCTATTAAGGTCTCTATAGTCAATGCTCAACCTAAGGCTGCCATCTTTCTTACGAACACATACGATCAGTGAAGAGTAGGGAGAATGAGTTTTCTCAGTCCAGCCCTGGACACTCAAGTCATGCAGGTAGTCCTTTATTTCCTGATACAGTGGCTTTGGGACTGAAGTGTACATGCTGACAACAGGTGTATCGTCAGTCAGAGAAATACTTAGTTGAAGACCTTTGATGCACCCAATATCATCATCTGACGTTGAAAATGAATGGCAGTCTTCTCGTAGTAACTGTCTTACTTTGTTTTTCTGGTGCATAGGTAAGTGGCTTACATCAACAGGTGGATCCCACAATTCTTCATTGTTACTTTCATTAGCATCAGTGGTTTTTTGAACCTCACTGATCACGGCTGTTGTTGCACACTGTGATGCTGCAGCTGGTAGTACAGATTTTATTGATTGCATTGTCCCAAGCTCAGTTTTCCCTGCAAGCCTAATATCATGGTTCTGTACACTGATCTTGACCACTTGCCGACTTCCTTTCTTGAGAGTTAGTAGGGTTTCCAGAGGTTCCAAACCATCCGGACACTGTGGATTTACATATGGTTCAAACAAGAAAACAGTGTCTTGCTTCACGTATGGCACTTTAACTTGACATTGTATCTGCATTATTGTGAGTTTTGGTATGTTCACAGGATATTTCTTCGTCTTCACCAAATATTCACTAGGATTCTGAGTAGTAACAAGATGAATGAAGGTCTGTATTTTATTTTTCTTCATGCCAGGGAAGGCATACTTGACAATCTTGTGCAAACGTCCTTTACTGACTTCACTGTTTTCACTTGCTTCACTCTGTCTCATCACTTGTTCAATCACATTGTAACCGATGATTGGTCTGGATAACCTTTGATCTTTTAAGACAAGGACCGGAATAACTAACTCTTCTACGCTATCAACAGGGGACGCCAATTTGAAAGTAATTTCGACCCATCCAACATAAGGCATACTGGTCACACTGGCTGCCACAAGCTGCAGGCCATCTGGAACTTCTGTCGCCTCAGAAATGTCCTTCAGTTTCACTTCAGGTATGTACTTGTTTCTCCATCGTTCATCTACAATACATACTTGGGATCCTGTGTCCCATAATGCCTCAGTTTTGTATCCTTGTAAGTAGCAGGTTACCAGACATTGTTTGCCAATGAGAGAAGTGACAGGTGAGTATTTGTTAACTTGGCATGAAGCAGATACAATGTTATCAAGTGAAGACAGCTCAGGCTCTTGTTCCACATTTTTTAAAGTACTGTTTTGGACGTTGGTGGGACGTTTTTGCAGTTCGGGTCACTCTCTGTCCCATGAAGGCAACCCATTTCCATTTAAAGGTGTTCTACTTTGAAATCTTGCACCTTTGGTTCTGCAGCCCGCTGAAAAGTGCTCACTGCTACCACAAAAAAGAATGGTTGCATAGTTCCTCTGGTCCCTTTTGCTGGCAATAGAAGCACTGTCTTGTCCTTGGGGGACGTGGCTGCCAAAACTGCTGAGGGGACTGTGGTAGTGGTGATGTTGTTATATATTGTTGAGGTACTGTATTCGACTGTGGTGGACAAAGCTGTGGGGGGACAGCATATCTTGATGGCTGAGGTGCATGCTGTGTTGACGCTGTATGTTGCAGGGGCTGTTGTAATGGCATTGAACATGGTTGCAAGCTGCGAGACTCTGATTCCATATACTGTTGTTACGAAACTGCATTCTGTTGTAACTTAGAATGGTGGGCCTGCAGTGGATACTGATGTTGTTCACATGTGGTATGACTTATTCCCCATGTTTGGTTTGGCAGTTCATTATTCCATTCTGCTACCAGCTGGTAACTTTGTGAGAAATCTTGCAGTGGCTGATGAGTCGTTGTCGTCACTGGAGCCTTGTTACTGACTGCAAAACACTGAGAAGCAGGTGAGGGCTGTTGAATTGTCTCTTTAATTTGCATTATTTCATTACTTAAGCTTTGCAGTTGCGACATCAGATCAACTTTTGACTGCTTTGGTTGCTGTTTTGGTTCATTTATCTGTGTGACATGAATAGCAGTACTGCGTTCAGATTTCCTTTTGTTTTGTCTTTCCTGTCTCATGAGAACAAGCAACATTTAATCTCTCCAACAACACTTCATCTGAAATCGTGGGGTCAGACAGAAATGGCTGGAGGTCACTCTGAATACGGTCATTCTGTAAGCCAGTCAGCACGGTATGAAGGAACATGTTTTGGACTAAAGCTGGGTCATATTTTAAGCCAGACTCATCTTCTTATGAAGCAAAAAAGAATTTCTGTCTCAAATCAAGAACACGAATGAGAAAGCTTTGTGGCGTTTCTTTAGCACACTGGGCCTCTGCAGTGAGCTGCTTGTATAGTTCTGCATTTTTCTCTTGATAGTGAGAGCAGAAGATTCTTCTTAATGTTGGAAGCGTGAGATCTGCTTTGCCCTCGAGATAACTACGCAACTGAAGTCCAGGCGTGATCACTCGGATGACTGAATCAATAATGTCTTGCTCAAGGTAGGCTTTATTTAACCCACTGTCTATTTGGCATGCAAGACTTCAGAATGGTTGATGTACATGGCAGACAGTGTTTCAGATGTATTGTCAAGTTGCCTAAATGGTCTTTGATCTACCTTTCTGTCTCTTTCAGATGGTCTTAACTCTGTTCTCAGCTCAGTTGCGTGAACATTACTCATCATCAAATCACTTAATTTCTCATTAATACTGAGAAGCTCAGCTTCCTCCATCCTCCAGCTCTTCTAGTTCTTTTCTCAAGAGGTCATTATTGAGGAGGTTTACTAAAGATGGCGAGATGTGTTTCCAATGTCCTCTGAAGAAATTTTTATAAATTGGCTCTATGAGCTTTCTTCGTGTTAGTGTACATAGCCGTTCACCTATTTCTTCTTGAAGGCTCTGAATTGTATCTATCTCTATCTGCAGTGACTGACAGGATAATGAAAGTGGATGTTTACCTAACTGACTTGACTTTGCTGCCGCTGGTAATCACTGTACCTCAAACGCATGCACTGCTCAATCAGTTTCGTTGTACCACTTCACTCAGCTGCTTCACACTGCACTTGTCTTGTAGGTAAGTATGAATGTTACAGGGTGGGGCTCTGCTGGTCAGGAAGATGAACTACCCTACAAACATCCCAGCGGTGCCTCCAAAATTTGTAGTACTCTCTTAATGGTAAATGAGAGAGACATAGACAAGAGTTAGTGGTTGCCCAAGCGGTCCTCTTTGTTGTCTTTAATAACTGTTGTACTCATTTAGACACTTTAAATCACAGTAATAGTACATATAGATACTTCAATAAAATCACGGTAAATAAATAAATTCATAAATAAATAAATAGCCATATATACAGAAATATTCTTATTCTTTCACACAACTGGACTTATAACAACTCAGGTAAGTATTTCAGGTAAGTATTATACAAACGACTCAGATAAGTGATACATGACTGGACTTCCCTTTTACACAAATATCTTAAAATTACACAATTACACAAATTATCAGCTGAAACAAGTTATTTGAACATTAAAGCACTTCAATTAAAGTTTGTTTGTTATTCAATTTTAATAAACTAACCTTAATGGTAAATGAGAGAGACACAGACAAGAGTTATTGGTTGCCCAAGCGGTCCTCTTTGTTGTCTGAGGATGCGCCGCGGTTGTCATAGTAGCTCTACTCTCTCAACTGTCACCGGAATTTAGAAAATGCAGCTTGGCTTTTCAGTGCAAACTCATATTAAGCACACATTAAAGTAATTTAATGAACCTATATACACATATAAACAGAAATAGACATAAACAGATACAAAATAAATATATACAAATAATTTAATACTTTTCTGACCCAAACTATTCGGGGTGGTCACATATATATATATATATATATATATATATAAATCTTCAGAAAACATACAATAATAGCAGAAATAAATGGTGTGCAATGGTGTACAATCTATTCTTTTCAATCACACATTACTTTCCATAAAAAGTAACTAAGTAACATAATTAGTTACTTTTTCAGGGAATAAAGCAAAATTGTAATGCATTACTTTTAAAAGTTCCCCAACACTGGTGGCAGTTAGGTTGGTATTTAAAGGGGTCATTGGATGCCCATTTTCCACAAGTTGATATGATTCTTTAGGGTCTTAATGAAAAATCTATAATATACTTTGGTTAAAAATTCTCAATGGTTGTGTAAAACAACACCCTTTTTACCTTGTCAAAATGAGCACTGCAAAAATCATCCCATTCTGAGGGATTGTTCTTTTAAATGCAAATGAGCTTTGCTCATCCCGCCCCCTCTCTTCTCTCTGTGGAGTGACGAGCCAGTTTACTTTCGCCGCATTCAGCCGCGTTTAGCCGCTAAACTTGCTAACTAGCACATTATTAGGAAAGGTGATCACAAAGATTCATAAAAAAACCCCTTATACTCATTTCTGCTGAAGGTAAAGCTGGATCACGAGTGATTCGCATGAACATAGACGGATATATGTAGATTGGGAGCCACATTCCCTTTACAAACAAACGTAATCAGCTGCATGTTCAGCGGCTCAGATGTCGGGAGTAAATGATGACTACTATGTTCATTATTACATCCAGCAACACAACACCTCAATAAATAAAAACAATGATAAAAACAGGGTTGAGACTAGTGCTGATAAAAACAATGTTATTGCACAGCTCTACAGACTCCATATTGTGTGATCTGAACTCTTACC